>NW_024080975.1:338498-558223 GCF_003009895.1 Hyaena hyaena
CCTGTGTGTATGTGCACCTGTAGGTGTGTGCGCCTGTGCATGCATACACCTGTGTGTGCACCTGTGTGTATGTGCACCTGTGCCTGCACCTGTAGGTGTGTGCACCTGTGCATGCATACACCTGTGCGTATGTGCACCTGTAGGTGTGTGCACCTGTGTGTGCACCTGTGTGTATGTGCACCTGTAGGTGTGTGCACCTGTGTGTGCGCCTGTGCATGCATACACCTGTGTGTGCACCTGTGTGTATGTGCACCTGTAGGTGTGTGCACCTGTGCATGCATACACCTGTGTGTATGTGCACCTGTGCGTGCTCACCTGTGTGTGTGCACCTGAGTGTAAGCCTGTGCGTGTGCGCGTGCACCTGAGTGTAAGCCTGTGCATGTGTACACCTGTGTGTGCCCCTGTGTGTATGTGCACCTGAGTGTAAGCCTGTGCATGCATACATCTATGTGTGCACCTGTGTCTGCATGCACCTATGTGTGTACCTGTGTGTATGTGTACCTGAGTGTATGCCTGTGCATATGTGCACCTGTGTGTATGCCTGTGCATGTGTACACCTATGTGTGCACCTGTGCGTACGTGCACCTGTGCGTGCACACCTGTGTGTGCGTCTGTGCATGCACCTGGGTGCATTAGGGGTAGGGAGGGGGAGCCGGCAGCTCTGAGTGGCCCTTGGGGTAGGGAGTGTGTGGTGAGCCCCACACCTGAGCACCAGGTACTATTTTAGGCACTAGGGATGCAACGCTGAACAAAACAGTCAAAAAGCTTTGTGGCCCTAGAGTTTGTGTTCTAGAGAATGAGGACAAATTCTGACCCCGATAAATAGGTGACACACTTGGGGGGGGGGAGCCATAAACGAATAAATCAGGGAAGGGGCCGGGGAGTTGTGATCTTAAATGCAAATGTCAGAGAAAGAGCCTCTGGGAAGTTGGTGTCCTAGGAAGGCAGCGTTTCTCCACCTCAGCGCCGTCGACATTCGGGTTCTGCTAACCCTTTGCTGAGGGCCGTCCTGTGCGGGGCGGGGTCACTGGCTTCAGCCATTAGAGGCCAAGTGCACATCTTCCGGCTGTGACAAGCCCTCCCTGGTTGTGACAACCAGAAAGCTCTAAGGACCGTCAGATGTCCCCTGCGGGGACTGGCCGCCAGCTGAGAACCAGAAGGTAGAAGGTGGTGGAAGGGCAGCCGGGGCACAGGGGACAGAAGAAGGCACATGGGCGACGCACGGGACGGACGGCAGGCGTGCATCGGGGAAGGGCCTGTACCCCACTAAGGGTTTGTCCAGAGTTTAAAAGGGTTCTGGGATTCACACTCCGTTGTAAGCGTGCGCCCCAGGTGGAGACGGCACCTTCCAGGTGGAGACGAGCTCTCCGTGTTGGCAATGTCCCTTCGGATCCCTCTGCCCTCTCCTCCTGCTCGGGGCGAGCCCTGGTCATCCCGCTTCCCCGTGGGCGGGGCCGGAGGGGGGTCCCCAGACAGGGGCAGGGCGAGGAGAGAGGCCAGTGCCCTCATCCCTCTGGGCCCTTCCAGCGAGCTTGCGGGTCGACAGCGACTGCACTGTCCACCAAGGTGCCCGCTCCCCGAGGTGGCACCCCTGACCTGGCTGAGCCCATGCTGTTCTGCAAGCTGCCCCCACCTGGCCCTTCCGGTGGTGCCACGTGCCCCGGTGTCCCGGGGCTGCCGTGACAAATGACCACACACTGGGGTGCTGAAGGCAGTGCTGTTCTCCCACAGCCCCGGAGGCCAGAGGCCGCTCCCTCTGAGGGGCCCGGGGGTCAGGTCTCCAGCTCCCGGTGGCTGCGGTCCCTGCTGCTCCTCGTGGCCACATCTCCCCGCGTCTCCCTGTGTCCCCACATCACCTCCGAGCGCTGGCGTCTGCGTCCTGGCCTCTGTGTACGCAGACTCTAGTCCTCTGGCGCCCGCCCCCCGGGCTGGTAATGACCTCACGTCAGCCCAGTACGTCGGCGGAGACCCCACTTCCAGACCAGTTTCATTCAGAGGCCCCGAGTGGACGCGGACTTTGGAGGATGCCCCTCACCCCTCCATCCCTGTACCTCTCGCGGGCTGAGCCATCACCTGCCGGTTTCCCGTGGTCCTGTCTACACCTTCGAAAAGAGTCCCTTTGTCATGCCGTCCTCTGGGCCGCGCGTAGCATCCATTCCCTGCCCAGGTTGGGACTGACCCAGCCCCAGGCTCCCTGGGGGTAAACGAAGAGACTGGGGCGGGGGTCCCTCGTGGAGAGGCTGTGGACGTGATCCTATCAGGCTCACTGGCCAGCCGCCTCCGTCAGCCCCTTCCTGTCCCTGCCCACCCGCCAGCAGGAACGGAGGTGACCCAAGGCCCACATGGCACAAAGAGCGACCCCAGCCCCGTCGTGAGAGGCCGCCCGGGAAGGCAGCACGGTCCCAGCCGTCGGCCGATTCCCGCAGCAGCGCTGCTCACAGACGCCGGCCTTCGCCCCACCGCCCCACGCGGGCACGCCGCCGCCTCAGCGAGCCCCGCTTTCTCGTCTACGCAACGGGATCGCGGCCGCGGCCCGTAGCTCCAGAAAGGACCCGCGTGAGGAAGGTGCCACGCAGATGTGAAACAAGGCACTACTACTGCACAGGGCCGTGCACTCTTGTGTGTGAGCAGAGCAAGCACACGTGTGTGCTCGGGAGTGTAGGGAATGTAGATCTGAGTTTTTGTATCTGAATTTAATTTCTACTTCCAGCCCCCAGGCTCCTAAGCAGGAAAAAAAAAAAGAACCGCTAAGCCAGGAGTTTGATTTCTAAACATATTACATGAGATGCTAACTAAGATCCAAGTGGAGACGTTGAATAAGCAGTTGGGTTCTGAGAGGAAGCTGGGAGGCGTTAGCACCGAGGCGGACGCACTAAATTATTCCCAGGTTGAGACCCTCACCCTCAAGGTGATGCTTTGACCACGTAGGACCTCTGGGAGGTGCCTGGGCCATGAGGGTGCAGCCTTCGGGGATGGACTTCGTGACCTCCTAGGAGAGACCTCAGAGCCCTCTGTCTCCCCTTCCTCCATGTGAAGACACAGCGACGAGATAGGACAGTCTCCCACCGACACTGCTGGCTTCGTCATCTGCGACCTCCAGCCCCCAGAAGTGTGAGAACCAGGTGTCTGTTCTTTACCCCCCACCCGTGGTACTATTCCCGGACAGCAGCCCGAACGGACCAAGACAGGAAATGAAGACGCCGTGGAAACAGAAGAAGGGAAGGAAACTGCGTTACTTGAAGGAGTGAGTCTCCGCGTGTGGTCTCCAGATTTGTGGTCCCCAGCGTCAGCACCCCCAGGACCTTGTTAGAAATGCAGGTGTGGGGGCCCCAGCGGGAGGTGAGACTCTGGGGGAGGGTCCAACAGTCTTTGCATCGACCTGCCCTCTTGATGCTCAACTTTGAGAACCTGCTTGGCTATTTTCTCAGTCAGAAGTCACGTTGGAAGTCAATGGTTGACCAGCAGGCTTTACTCTCCCTATGGAAAGTGGTCCCCGAGCGGATCCTCAGGGAAAGGTGACGTCACCAGGAAGGTGTCAAGGCCCAACGTCAACAGAAGATGTCTGCCCACCATGTGCTGCTAAGCCAGACCCATGCTGGCCTCTCCAGGTCCCAAGAGCAGACCTCAGTGGCTGGGTCAGTGGCCATCATGCGTTCAAAGTAGATACTCTCAAGGTCAGAGTGGGCAGAGGCCAGCGGGCAGCCTTCTCAGCAGGAGGCCCATCCACCGTGAAAGATGAAAAAGAGTCCCAAACAAAGCCAAGGGACTGAAAGGATTCCTTTGGGTTTTCGGTTCCTCTTTTTTTTTTTCTTTCTTTTTTTGCAGATAAGCCAGCTCATATTGTGATATTGTGGTTCCCACTTCTAGCCACTTAGGAGATGATTAATGCATCCAGAGACTTCCCCAGACATTTATGACACCTTCAGGAATAGCAGTGACAATGGCTCTATCATGCACCGCAACTCCATACCCTTGGCGTTCCTCTTAATTATTTATATATTCTGGATCAGCCAGGTTCCCTCCCACCAGAGCTCAGGAAGGTAATAAATGAGGAAAGTCAATGGTCTGTAAATTACAACATTGATTAAAGAAGTGATTACTGATATAACTCTTGCTCGGCTATTATGCTAATGCTTGCCCAGATCCAGGACAGTGTTTCCATGCTAATGGCAAGTCAGGGACAGCAACTAAAATTGGCTTCCACCCTTAATCAGTAGGTAAACATTTTTAAACCACTCTTGACCGTGAGTGAGAAGGACCCATCCGTGTGCCCCCCTCCCAGCTGCTCCTGCCTCTGTCCCCGGCAGATGGAGGAAATTCGCTCAGCCCAGCCCTCACCAGCTGCCCTTCCAAACAGAAGTGAGAGTTGGAGATGAAAATTGGGCCCGGGGTAGCCATCCATAGTTCCCGGAGGCTGGGGAAAGAGAGGGTGATCGCGCAAGTTCATTGCTCAGCGTCGATGTGATTTAACTGAGTCCACAGACCCCACGAAGGAGATGCTGCTTCTTCTAGAGTGTGCACAGTCTCGACAGGAGACAGAGAAGCAAATTGGCAATTACAGCTTGGTATGTTAAGTGCTATGTGAGGAGTCCATGTGTGACTTCATTAACTCTGGAATGTCACACAAAACCATAGGTATATGCATTTCCATAGCAAGAATGAGCTTGACTTGTGTTCTCGAAGGAGTCGGTGACCCCAAAAAAGTGAGGAAACACTGCTTGAGACCTTTCTGGAAGCTTTCAAGTAAACTTCTGTGTTTCCACTGATCTTGGCTCCATCATGTCTCAGTCTCTGATCACGACTCCCCTCACCCTAAGATCATCCTTCTTTGGTTGTCTTGAAGCAGGTATTCCCATGAAGATAGGGTTCAGTTCATTCATCCATCCAGCTCTCCATCAACCCATCCATCTATTCATCCACCTGCATCTATGTACACACACACAATCCATTCATCCACTCATCCATCCATCCATCCATCCATCCAACCATCCAATAATCCATCCACTCATTCACCCACCAATCCATCCACTCACCTATCCATCAATCCACCCACTTATCCATCCATCCATCTATCCATGCACCTATCCATCCACTGACCCACCCATCTATTCATCCATCCTCTCATCTATGCATCCACCCCCACATCCATCCATCCATCCATCCATACGTACGTACATACATACATACATACATACAGGCATTCGTCCATTCAGTGTCCACTCTGCCAAGCTGCTGCTTCTTGAGCATCCGGTGTGAAGAACCAAGGCATCAAAGATTTTAAAAAGATGTACTTCCTTCCTTCAAGTATCTCATAGTTTGGTGGTTGATCTGGACACACCAGGCCAGTATAAATCATATCCTATAAACTTGAATATGCAAGACATGTCATTTCTTGAAAACCCAACTGGATTTCTCTTCTCAATTTTCAATTCATTAAGGCTGCAGAACATAATCCCAGTCTAATTTCCAAGAGATGTAACTATTATTGCCCAGGCCTTGGGAGCAGGGGCTTGTAGTCTTCACATGTTCTGCTTACGTTCCCTAGGGGCATACGGCCCCTCCCCTGTCCACGGAGCTCATCCAGCCAAGATGTCCATGGGGCTGTGTGTAGATTCATCTCCCTAAGGGTTTAGACTCTGGAACACGCAGTCTTAATGCTTGCAGACTTTTATTTTATTTTCTATATGTTTGTTTTGCTTTGTGCTCTATCTTATCTCTTTCCTGAGGCAATGACACGGTACGGCCTCGAAAAACAAGGGAAGGAATACACAGGTAGGGAACATGCTTTGGAATGGCCGCGCTGCCCTTCGCAGGATAAGCAGTTACGATACAAATACATAAACCATCTTGGGGGTCGGGGAGGTGCCTGGCCAGGCCAGCAGGGAAGGAAGGGTGTTCCTAGGCAAAGGGAGTCCCGCGTGCAAAGGCCCGGTGTCTCCGAGACTGTTGGGGCTGTGCGTGATGGAGGGCGAGTGAGTCGGGTTGGAGAGGAAGGCAGTACAAACCGTGCAGGGCCTCGGGGGCTGGTTGGGGTGACACGTGGGTGTGGCCCATTTTTGAGCAGACATCACCTCTGGGCCCCACTCAGAGTTCGGCCTCAACTGTGCATCCGTGCAGGTTTCAGCTCACGTAGGGCCGGTACCGCCTTCCACCTGGAGCTACCGCCGTCTTCTATCCCGGGGCCTTCTCGGCTGCCATGCGCCTGTGTCTCAGCCTGGAAGTGCAGGGCAGTTAACACGCAGGGGCAGTGAGAGAGGAGCTGGGAGATAGTATTCCTGCCCCTTATCCTTCAGGCGGACAAGTTTGTAGGCTTTCATGAGGTTCCAGAGAAACTGATTCACAGCAAAAAAAGAAAAGAAAGAAAGAAAAACACACCTCCTCCCACACTCTGCTCCCAGAGCCACCTCCCGGGTAAACCAAATGCACTGAATTCTTGTCTCAGGCTCTACGTTGGGAGAAACCTAAATTAAGCATGCGTGCTTTGCGGAAGGAAGGAAGGAAGGAAGGAAGGAAGGAAGGAAGGAAGGAAGGAAGAGAAAAAAGGACAATGAAGAAGGGTGGTCTCCAGACCCAGTGACCTTTCTATCCCCTTTCTGTCTTTGAAGGTGTCTGACGGCTGTGATTACGTGTTTGTCAACGGCAAGGAGATAAAGGGCCAGGTGGATGCGGTGGTGAACTTCACCTACCAGCACCTGAGTGCCCCCCTGCACATCACCGTGTGGGTGCCCCGACTGCCTCTGCAGATCGAGGTCTCGGACACAGAGCTGAGCCAGATTAAAGGCTGGAGGGTCCCCATTGTGGCCAGTAAGAGGTGAGCCCAGGATGCGAGGATGTACCAGAGGGGCGGTGACAGTGGTTTTAGTTACCGACCACACCACCACCGACGGAGCCAGCATGGCCCCGCACGCGGCAGACGCCGGTACAATGCTTGATTACATTTTCTCCAGGCTAGCCGAGGCCCAAGATAACCAGCCAGGAAGGAGCCTGGGAAGCGGCGGGGTCCTCATGGCCCCCAGGCCGCGTGCTGTCTGCACTTGGGCTTCTCGTAGACTCTATTCCCCCCGCAAAGTGAAGTGACAGAAGAGACAGATTTTTCTAGCCCCTCGGCGCCCTGGGGAATCTGAATTTTGGGTTATTTTCTCTAAGCCAAACAGTGATTCCTTCTTCTGTGCTTTGTGAACATCCATAAGCTTGATAAGCACCGTGTGCACCAAATTACTACATAAAATTTAACTGCACTTATATTGGACTGTGGTATTACTGTTTGCTCTTTAAAAAACGGCTCTTTATTCTGTGTGACTCTGGGGAGGGCAGACCTGAGTCTTTCTGCCACTTTCTAGCTCTGTGAGCTTGGGCAGGGTCCCTAACCTCCCTCCCCAGAACATAAGAATAATAACATAAGTGTTATGAGATTAAGAGTCCATACGTGGGCAGCTTGAAGGTCACATCTCAAGAGAGTAATACAGCTCTGCCCAATAGGACCTGCTGCAGTAGTGGAATGTTCTAGAACCACATTCTCCAATATGGCGGCCACTAGCACACATGGTTATGGAGCACTTGGTTTATACCTTGCGTGCCCACGAAGTTTAAATTTTTGATTTACCTCATTCTTATTCATTTAAATTAAATTATAAATGGGCACATGCTACCTATTTATTGGACAGTGGAGGCTTCCTAAGTATTAGCTCTTAAGCCGTTTGTCAGTAAATGTCTCCAGGAAAGACGTCTAACCCTCGGTGCTGCCTGTTAACAGCACTCCCGTGGGGCCCTGAGGCCCCCGCCTGGAGGTTGCCCCGTGGAGGCTGGGCGGGCTCCTGTCCGTCTGGCCTGGGACTCGAGTGTCCCGGCCCTTTCCCGGGACCTGAGAGCTCCTCGTCCCCCCAAGGCCCACACGGGAGAGCGAGGATGGAGACGATGAAGAGCGCCGGGGCCGAGGCTGTGCCCTGCAGTACCAGCACGCCGCCGTGCGGGTGCTCACGCAGTTTGTGGCCGAGGGCGCCGGCGCGTGGGGCCAGCCCAGCCGCCTGCTGGGCCCCGACTGGCAGGCGGACGTCACCCACCTGGTCGCAGACTTCATGAAGCTGGAGGAGCCTCGCGTGGCCACGCTCCAGGACAACCGGGTGCTGGTCGGGCGGGAGGTCGGCATGACCACCATCCAGGTAGGGGCCGGAGCTCGCCGCTGCTGCCCTGAGCGCCGTGCCAGGCACGGGGGGCGGCTCCCAGGAAGGGCGGTCGTGGTGCCCAATTCCTGGCGCCCAGGGCGGCATCCCCGGGGCACCAGAAGGTGAGCGAGGACCAGCCCCGGGGCTCCCAGCGTCCTCATGAGCAGAACTGGGAAGACGATGGCCACACCCCCTCCGCGCCTCACACGTCCCCCCTCTCAGCGCTATGCCCTCCATTCCCCACACCCGCCAGCCCCCGTCCTGCCCCTCACCCCCCGCCCTTCATCCCGCTGTCCACACCTACATCTCCTATGCCTCTCAGAAGCCCCCTCCCCTCCCTTGCATGCTGCTCACGCCCATGGCCAGGGGAGGGTGCCTCCCTCCTTCCCATGAGGCATTTAGTCATTCCGCCATGGATCCATCCAAAAAACTCTCTTCAAAGTCCTACTATGCTTTTTGTTCAAGGAAACGCATATGACAGGGAGTGATGACCCTTTTCCGAAGTGACTGCACCCTCTGGGGGGAGAGTAGGCTATGATTCAGTCCCCCCACAATTAATCCCGTAGTTCAAGTTCAGGTCCCACAGTTAATCCTGTAGGTCAAGTTCATTTAGCACGTGATTCAGGTTGCACAAAGTCAAGTCTTGTGTGACTCTTCGTGAGCCTGGTCAGCAGGATTGCCATGCACGGTTAACCAAGCTGTGCATCATACTAGAGCGCCTCATCCCAGTGAGAGGGGTCATTTCCCTTTAAAAACAGAATGGATTTTAATATCGATTGTCATTTCCCCACAGAGCTAAAGTGTCTTGGGGAGGGCGGCTTTATCTGACCCTTGCAAAGGCATGGCCTGGGCTGGTGTATCTCTAGTGAGGGTGTGTGGCTCCTCCCCACCGCCCCCCACGCTGCCCCAGGCCTGGGGGAAGGAGGAAGTTGCCGGGGAAGCTTCCAGAATCTGGGAATCAGTCTTCCATCCTGTCCATCCCACAGGTACTGTCCCCGCTGTCAGACTCCATCCTGGCAGAGAAAACGGTCACCGTGTTGGATGACAAGGTGTCAGTGACGGACTTGGCCATCCAGCTGGTGGCCGGGCTGTCTCTCACCCTCCACCCCAGTGCAGAGGACAGCAAGACCATCACAGCGGTGGCCACCGCTCAGGAGCTGCTTCGGACTCCCAAGCAGGTGGGGATGGTTCTAGAAGGCAGAGGCCTAGAGGCGCAGGGCAGTTGCTGTATCTGACTCAGCAAGAGGGGCAGGAGGAGGGAGGCACGGGGCAGGGTAGCCGACCCAGTGATGGGGGCTGTGAAAAGCCACAAGGCTGCGGCATGCCAGTTACAGGCTCTGCCATGAACCAGACAGGTGACGCCCAGTGCACAGGTGGGCGCTAGTGACTTCCTGTTGCCACAGGCTCGGTGGCTTACAGCAACACCCACTTATTAGCTCAGCTCGGTGGGCCGGGGGCCCGGGGTGGGGAGGGGCTCAGCTTGGTGGGTCGGGGCCCTGGGCGGGCTCAGCTCGGTGGGCCGGGGGCCAGGGGGAGCTCAGGGCCCACAGGCTGAGAGCAGAGAGAGCTGGCGGACTCTTCCTGGCGTGTTCGGGGAATAATCGGTCAGCCTCCATGCTTGTTCGTGTCGCTGCACTTCTGTGACAGGTGTCTGTGTCTTTGCCAGCTGTTCTGTGGCGGGGGGGGGGGGCTTTCTCGGCTCCCTAAGGCCACCCATGTTCCTTCTCATTTCCCAAAACCCATTATCTTCGAAACCAGCAACGTGCATGGAGTCCTTTTATGCCTTAAATCTCTAACCTCCCCTCAGCTGTCAGCTAGAGAAACCTCACTGCCTTGAAAGGATCACGTGTCTACACGGGGCTCACCCACATAATCCACGCAGATCTCCCTATCTTAAGGTCGGCTGCACCACAGAACACAGCATAATCACGGGAGTGGCATCTCATTGTATCCCCAGGCTCCAAAGATCAGGGCGGATCATTCCGGAAAGTGTGTGAAGCTAGCTGACTTGGCTCCAGTGTGTCGGCAGCAGGGTCCTGGGGAACATTCACATCCATGTCAGGCCCCCATCGCTGGCTTCCGACTCCCCTCTCCTGGGGGTGTGCTGTTCTCTACTCTCTACGGAGCCCAGCAAGGGGAGTGGAGGAAAGTGGGGAGACAAGGCAGAGAGCACGGAGCTATTTGCTGAGATTGGGTAATTCATTAGGGGATGATTGGCATCACAACCTTCCTGGCTGGGGGGCAGGGGCCCCGACCCCCATCCAGTGTCTCCCATCTGTCTTCATCGGCTGATGGTGATTGGAGGTCCCCGCGCTGACTCGGGGGGATTTATGGATGTAGATCATTCGACTTGCAGACACGACTCTGGAAAGGATGGAGCTCTAAATCATCCCTGGCCACGCGTTGTTTTAAGTCATTCCCAATTTCTCATCTTGGGGGAAATGTGTTGGCTCCTCCTGGGCAAGTGCTGCCTTCCAGCCTCACCGGAACGAGCTAATGGAGGGACCCAACGCTCAACCACACAGCAGCGCTGCTGCAGACGGACCTGGGCCAGCCCGCGGGGTTCTGAAAGCGTCATTTGGATCGTCTGCCATTCGGGGGGCTTGTTTTATGTGAAGTTCTTTCTCCATCTACAGTTTGTGAAGAAAAATTAGTTCAGGACGGAAAGTCAAGGAAGATGAACCTGCAGACCGTGTGAAGAGTGTCGTTATCCTAGGCCTTGGCGTGTGGAAGGTTGGCACCTTGCTCTTGATATTTCAGCTCTGAAATCCAAAGTCGGGAGGATTTTTACATCCATAAATACTAGGGCGATAGCAGATACCTTGCCTGCGCCTCGTCTGTTCTCAGAGTCAGGACAGAAGGATGAAATGAGAAATCGGCCAGCATCAATGCATTCGATTTAGCCATTAGAAGGGGACTTGCCAGTTGCTGTGGACAGAGGGGACGGGGGGGGGGAAGCAAAGTCACTGAGCCATGTCACCTCAGTTTTGATCCCCCAGAAGCTGAGCCTGCCACGAGGCTTCACGATCAAGGACGCAGGCTCCAGCAGCGCACGGCGGTGGCCTGCGTCTTCTGGAGAAATCACCAGCCGGTGTTGACCGGGGCCTGGGGAGCTGGGATGCGTGTCACATCTTCTGTCAGTCGTTGTTGAGGGCTGTTTGGGGGGGGTGTTCATTCCTTGGCACTTCTGGCTCCAGACACGACCACACAGGTCCCGGAGGCCAGGGAATGCCTTCAGACAAAACAATCTTGCAGAACTGACCGCTGGAAGCTGAGCGGGCAGACACCGAGAGGGGTGGCCGACAGTGAGCGCTGAGCTGTCCTGAGATTTCGGGCACGGCCTCACCCCCTCCTCTCATGCAGCGGGTGCTGGCTGGGCCTGCAGTTACTAGGGACAAAGACCAGACCCTGGCTGGGTCCAGGCAGACATGGGTATGTATCAGTTCATGCCCGGGGAGCTGTCTTCAGGTCAAGCTAGATCCAGTTGTCCTGAATGCTAGAGAATGTCCAGGCACTATTTCTGTGGATACCGCTGTCCCCCATTTGCCTTCTCCATAGTCGTTCCCTGTGGAACTTCTCACCGAAAGCTGTCGGTCGCTCTCATACTATCCTTCCTTTCTCCCATCATACCTTTCGAGTGTCCCATTTCTTTGTATTCCTGTGATTGTGTTTTGGGTAAATTCCTTAGCTCCGGCTCCCTGGACGCTGACTCTCTTCCCAAACGTGTCTAATCTGCTTTGCAAACTAGCCGTTGGGTAATTTCAACGGGAGCACTGTTTCTAGGAGTCCTCTCCACACCTCCCCCCCCCACCCCCCGCAGGGCTCGCACTCTGAGTGGGGAGGACTCGGTGCTCCAAAGGGAAGCTGGTGTTCAGCCCCAGCCAGAAGAGAGGGATAGGAAGGGTCTGGGCCAAGTAGATGTCCGTCTCAGACCCTGGGGTGGGGGGGTTCACACTCTCACTTTCTGTTGGGGAAACAGGATTGTTTACACAAAAATGGACCAGGAGAAATAGTGCAGCAGTGCATTTAACTCACAACTCACGTCAGATTCTCGGCCCTCGGTCGTCATGTCCAGAGGCCAGGACCAGAGGGGGTACAGGATCCTTGACTCACAACAGACCCCTGGGGTCGGTGTCGGACGTGGGCTTCTGACATGTGTCCCTAAACGTCTGGTCTTAGACAACAGGGGAGAGTTCCAGACACATCAAAAGTATCGTGCTGAGCGTCGGCGGTGGCGAGGACTGCCGGACCGACCGCCGGGCTCAAACCCCGTATTGTGCCACTTCCCTGACCCCCCCACCCATGCTATCCATGATCCCGCCCCTCACCTGCAGCATGCGAAGCTGTGATAGGACAGTACCTACCTCGGGTGTCGCTCTGAGGGTAAAGTGACTCCGGGCGCAGAGGACGCAGGGTGCGGGCTCCCGGGAGGCGCAGCGGCCAGTGTGGCGGCTGGAACACGGGGGTGCTGAGGTCGGCCGCGTCCCAGCGCCTGTGAATGCCTCACCTCGGGGGGCCAAACAGACTTCGCAGATGTGAGCAGGGATCCCGAGGTAGGGAGATTATCATGGGCCGTCCAGGCTTGGCAGCAGGCTGGACCCCCGTAAGCGAGGTGGGAGCCCCAGCACGGCTGCGGGGGTCTGCAGGCTCCACGCCGAGTCTGGGGATAAAGCCGTGGCGGCATCTCAGGAGGCTTCCTGGCGGGTTTCCCCAGCCGTACCTGCGTGTCTGCCTGCGTTCTTATTCCAATCACAGCGATTCTCTGATCATGATGTAAAACTTGAATGTTTCCTCCTCAGACCCGTCAGCCCCCAGGCCTGGATTTGTGTCCAGCTCCTGACTCCTTGGGGTCTGGTCTGCGCCGCGGGCAGGCTCCTAAGTGGGCGGACCCCACGCTGCCGACCTCCTAACGGCCTCTCTCCCCGCAGGAAGCCGTGGTCAGCACGTGGCTCCACCTCAGCGACGGCTCGGTGGCGCCCCTCGACATCTACGACACCAGGGACTTCGCCCTGACGGCCACCTCCCTGGACGAGGCCGTCGTGTCCATCCCCCAGGCCCGCTCCCCCAGGTGGCCGGTTGTGATGGCCGAAGGGGAAGGCCAGGGGCCCCTGGTCCGTGTGGACATGACCATCGCGGAGGCGTGCCAGAAGTCCAAACGCAAGAGCGTCCTGGCCGTGGGCGTGGGCAGCGTCAGGGTCAAGTTCGGCCAGAACGACGCCGACTCGAGTCCCGGAGGGAACGGCGACGAGGGCGAGATCAAGAACCATGCCAGTGACCGCCGGCAGAAGGCTCAGGAGCCCGAGGGGCCCCCGCACGGCGGCTCGTCCGTGGAGCGCGAGGAAGGCGCCCTGCGCAGGGGCGGCACCACGGCCCGGCCGCCGCTGGACCGCAGGGTAGTGACGAGCGGCCGGCCGGACTTGGGCAGGCCGTCCGGGGAGGGCCCCCTGCAGAGCATCCCCTTGGACTTCACCAACTTCCCGGCCCGGGTGGACGTGCCCGGCGCGGGGAGCGGGCTGGGGGCCAGCGACCTGGTGCAGACGCCCCGGGGCCTGAGCGACCTGGAGATCGGCATGTACGCCCTGCTGGGCGTCTTCTGCCTGGCCATCCTCGTCTTCCTCATCAACTGCGCCACGTTCGCCCTCAAGTACCGGCACAAGCAGGTGCCGCTGGAAGGCCAGGCCTCCGTGACCCACTCGCACGACTGGGTGTGGCTGGGCAACGAGGCCGAGCTCCTGGAGCACGCGGCCGAGGGCTCCCTGCCGCGAGACGAGCACACGACGGCCCTGGACCGCGGGCCGGGCAGCAGCGAGGAGAGCGGCCGTCTGCTGCTGGACGGCGGCGCCCAGCAGCACGTGCAAGGCCAGGTGCACAGGCCGGACCCGGGGGGCGGGCGGGCCAGGGACCCGAAGCCCGAGCCCCTGCACTCGCCCACCTCCAGAAGGAAGAAGGTGAAGTTCACCACCTTCACCACCGTCTCGCCGGACAGCGGCTGCCCCACCGTGAACTCCATCCTGGGCGGTGGCGGGGGCGAGGACATCAAGTGGGTGTGCCAGGACGTGGCCGCGGGCGCCCCCCGGGAGCTCAGACACTACCTGGAGAAATTCAAGGAACAGGCATAGGCCCCTCGCTGGGCTCCACAGCGGGTCCGGCTGCAGGGCGTCCCCTTCCCACCAAGAGGCTGCGCGAGTCCTGGGGCCTCTGAGAGGGGCCACCTGTCTTTTGTAGCAGGGACTTTTCTAGCCGTCGATGATGGCAGTTTCGAGTTGGCTTCAGCGGAGCCAACTCTGGGTGGGCCGCTGACCGAGCCCCCGAACTGCAGCAGGGCCCACACTAGGCAGATGATTTTACCAGTCGAAACATAACCCAGACAAGCTACCAAAAATTATTTGTTAAAAAAATGCAAAAAGACAAATAAAAAGACAGAAGGAATCATCTCTTTATTTATATTTCTAATAAAGTAGCAAAATCGGCAACGAGCTCCCGCTGAGAGACCATTCCCGTCCGAGTTCAGTGTCCCCGCTTCCGAGGCCGCGCAGCGAGGAGGAGTCGGTCCCGAGCCCCGGGGGCCTCTGGGCCTGAGGAATCAGGGTTTTCAATCTTTCCTTGATAATCTTCTCTCCATTTTCCGCCCTCCTTCCAACAGGTTTTCTCTGTGTCCTAAGTTGCCATTTGATTTGTAGTTAATGTTTATTTCCAAGCACCAGATGGTACATTTTCCCTAAATCAAACACACTTTATACATCAGGTGAATTCTTAGAAACGGTCTGCATTTACACATCCTTTAAGTAGTAAGTTTGACGCTTTTCGGTATCCCCTCCAGCCTTGTTGACATCTGCCCGCCGGGGTTTAACACTCAAAGGGGGAGGGGAGGCGGTCCCTTGAGCTTGACCTTGCCCTCCACCACACCCACCCCCAGGCCAGAGCCGGTGGGCGGGACACTGCCCCAGGCTCTTCCGAGGAGCCCAGCGGGCCACCGAGTGCGCAGAGCCCGCAGAGCCCGCAGAGCCCGGCCCCCAGGGGCCCCCGTGTCAGGGGAGGTCCCGTCAGACGCACGTGGGAGACCCTCCCTGAGGAAACTCTGCTCCTCCTCGGGCCGTAGATCTGTCACGAGACCCCTGAGGCTGAGACATGAACCAAGCTCCAAACTCTGGGAGGGATTGGAGTTGTTGCTCTGACTCTGTTGGGCGGAGCCTACCAGCCTGGACCCAGATGATAAAAATCTATGTTAGATTGTCAGTCAACTGTGGTTTTTAACGGCCTAATTGTGCAGCGGCACGTTGCAAAAACACACTCATCCAAAGTCGATTGTGTGTGGCAGAGAGGAGCGCCGCGTCCTGAATCCGCCCCTCGGTGACCCCCCAGGCCCGGGGTCCCCGCTCCCAGTAGGCGCCGCTCACCCAGGAGGCTCGTTATTCTTATTTTTTTAAATTACTAAAATCAGTAGCTAAGAAAGGGTCCTTGGAGCCTCGTGACCTTTTCAAAAAAGGTATTTCCAGCACATATTATAGATGGAAAGGAGATATTTATTTATACCTGTGATGCCAATTGTCATTAAAATGCTTTCCATGCCTTGACAAGTCAGTACCTTGTGGGGTGTTTCTTTTTTCAGTTCACTCCGACTTCCTCTCCCCCTAAATGTACAACTCGCTGCAGAAGACACCTGTCTACACGGCCCGAGTGACAACGCAGCCACCAACAACCTCCTCCTTTCTTCCTCTGGGTCCCGCGGCTTCCTGGGACTTCTCGTCCACGGCCGTCCACCCCGGCGGCTCCCACGCCCGCCCGCACGCGTGTCAGGAGGGCTCCTAAAACCCAGGTTGCTGCGGGAGCTCCAGAAACCTCATTCCTGACAAGTTCCGGGGCGACGCGGAGGCCGCGGGTTTGAGATCCGCCCCAGAGAGAGAGGGGCCCTTGACACTGGATGGAAAGGGCTCGAGTCCCATCCAGGGGAAAGGGTTGCTTTTATGGGGACTGTTTTTGTGTTTGTTTGAAGTCTCAGCGGGACCGTGGGGGCTGTTGGTTAGTTGGGGGTAGAGAACGTTTTGGTAGAAGATAAGGTAGGATGTATTTTTTAGTACCAGCTTTATTAAGACACAATTCACTTGCCATAGAATTAACCCGTTTGAAGCATACAATACAGTGGCTTTTTAGTTTGTTCGAAGAGTTGGGCCTCCGGCGCCACACTGATTGTAGAAAATTTCCATCATCCCGAAAAGAAACTCCATGCCCGTTACCGTCACTTCCCATTCCTGGGAAGCCCCAGCTCCAGGAAACCTCTGGATTTGCCCAGATGTGCCGGCATCTTTATCCTGCTGGGAGGCCCCTGACCACTCCCCAAGCAGGGTCATCATTCCCGCAGCGTCACCAAGTGACAGCGGCTCTTCTCGTGCGGAGCTGCCGCGGTTAATGTGACTGTGAGGTTTGCCTAATCAAGGCACCAGGAGATCCCGGTGCCCGCACAGCACGGCTGGACGCTGTGCGGTCAGTGGGACAGCACGGTCTCCAACACCTTGGGTGTCCGTTCCCAAATCCAGCTACCGACCTGACTAGCTCACATGTGTCTTTATTTTTTTAAATGTTTTATTTATTTCTGAGACAGAGAGAGAGAGAGACAGCGTGAGCAGGGGAGGGGCAGAGAGAGAGGGAGACACAGAATCTGAAGCAGCTCCAGGCTCTGAGCTGTCAGCACAGAGCCCGACGCGGGGCTCGAACCCACGAACCGTGAGATCATGACCTGAGCTGACTGAGCCCCCCAGGGGCCTCTCACACGTTTCTTTAAAAGGTGAAGGCTCCAGATAACGGGAAGGAGGGCTCTGGTTGGCGCTCCCTGGGCGTAGGGAGGGATCAGACGCAGCCCCACCGCGTGCTCCTGCAGCAAGCCGGACGGCGGTCCTGGCCAAACACGCATGTGGTCCGTAAGGCGGGGGGACAGGGGGCTCAGGGGACACCCGCTCTGGTGGGGGCACAGCTCAGAGTCCAGTTGGGGTGACTGCTTGGTCCCGTTTCCCCTGGGACTGACTGGCTGTAAAATTGGAAGATCTTTGTTATTTTCCAAGTTAACATAGTGTACGTCTACAGCTTGCATTTCAGGGGCGCCTGGGGGCTCCGTCGGTTAAGCGTCCGACTTCGGCTCAGGTCGTGATCTCGTGGTTTGTGGGTTCAAGCCCCGCGGCGGGCTCTGTGCTCACAGCTCAGAGCCTGGAGCTGCTTCGGATTCTGCGTCTCCCTCTCTCTCTGCCCCTCCTCTGCTCCTGCCCCGTCTTTCTCTCTCTCTTAAAAATAAATTAACATCTAAAAAAATTTTAATATTTTTTAAAAAAGAAAACATACCATTACAGATCTGGCTTTAAAATTTTTTTTCAGTTTTGAACGTAGTGCGTGAGCAAAGTAAAGCATAAGAACAGCTGCTTCTGAGGCGGACGTCCACGCTTTTGTCCTCAGGAGTCTTCTTTCTTCCACAGTTGAGGCCAAAGTGCAAATACTGATTTTCGACGTCACGAACAGGGACGGGCCTGTGGCCCTTGATAGAAGACGTATGGTGATGACGGTCACGTGTGGGGCACAGGCGGCGTGGTGCACGTGGGGCCCCGCCGGGGGGACGGGAGCCCAAGACTGAAATCAAGCCCCAGCCTTGCTGGCCGAGATGCGTCCACCCGGAGGAGAGGCCAAGCCGCTCATCTGAACACAGCACCACCTGCTTGTCAAGCGAGGCATCACGGTGCATCCAGAGGCAGGCGGGGCACCAGGGACGACGGGAAGGGGTCAGGGGGAGCGCCAGCCTCACCTTCCGTGGCCGGGGGCCGGTTGCCTCCATCCAAGTGCTTCTAAGTCGTGTGAAGGCTAAAAAGCAGCTGTTTGAAGGCACCGGAGAGCCGTCCAGGCGTGGGCGTCGCAGGTCAAAGACCCCAGGGCGGTGGGGAGCCAGTGGAGTGAGCCCGTGTGCCACCCACCGCTCTTCTTCTTGGGGGCCAGGCAGTTGGCCTGCGGGACTCAGAGCCTGAACACCATGGCACAGCCCGAGCTGAGAGCAGGCTCGCCGGGCTGGACAGACGGAACCTACACCCAGGCCTGTGAAGGCGGCGCAGCTGTGGACCCAGATGCCTGAGAAGAGGGGCTGCAGGGAAGGGAGCCCTGTAAGCCGCGCGCAATTGCGCCGTGAGGCACTCGCCAGTCCCTGAACTGGGCGTGAATGGGACAGTGACTCGGAATCTAAGGGCAGCAAATGATACAGAGGCGTTAAAGGCTGAGCTGACAGTCGTCTCCCAGTGGGGCTTCTGGTTAAGAGCCGCTGGGAGAATGGATGCCCCCAGGCAGGTAGGAGGCAGGGGTCCCCTAAAAGCCAGGGGTGCTGGGTGCTGGAAGGAAGGGGTGCAGAGTCAGGCGGACAGGAGGCACCTGGGACACAGGTGGACGCCAGGACAGCCTCTGATGGGGACACATGGCTTGGCCGACACGGGGTGGCGTGCCAGCCGCTGGCTGACCCGGACAGACTCCCAGCCCCGCACAGGTGGGGAGAGCGGGAGCCCAGCTCACATCCGTGGAGTCACTCCCTCCCCCACCGCGCTGCTGAGAACGCGGCCAAGTGCACGGGACAGGGCAGCTCTCCCAATGGGCATGTGAGCCAAGTTCTTCACAGCGGCCCAAGTCAGTCAAACCTTTGAACAAATGCTGAGGTTTTGCGTTAGTTTCTGCATCTTGAAATTTCCAGCTGGGAAAACTGCATGGGGCGCCTGGGTGGCTTAGTCGGTTAAGCGTCCGACTTTCGCTTAGGTCATGATCTCGCGGTTCGTGGGTTCGAGCCCCGCGTCGGGCTCTGTGCTGACTGCCAGCTCAGAGCCTGGAGCCTGTTTCAGTCTGTGACTCCCTCTCTCTCTGACCCTCCCCTGCTCACGCTGTCTCTCTCTCTCTCTCCTAGAAATAAATACAACATTAAAAAAAAAAAAAACTGCATTGGGCGGGTTTCCTAAGTGTTTGTTCGGAAAGGCTTGTTAACTCCTTCTACGCAGCAAACGAATAAACAAAAGGAAAACCCAAGGGCTCTGACTTAGCAGCTCTTTGAGGTGTAGATGCTCATTGGAAAGTTTGGATGGAGTAAGGTTTATAAAAAATGCTGAGGAGGAGAGGAAAGTCAGGTCACCCTGTTACGGTTTCTCTTTCAGGGAGAACATTAGATAATGTTTCACAGAGTGAAGCAAATTGGGACATTTTTTTCCAATTTATATTCTACTGACCAAAAATGTCCAAAAGCCTTTTTTTTTCTGTCAAAAAGGGCATTTGGGTGGAAAGAAATTACCAGACTGTGAAATTTCATTGATCTTAAAAACGTGGGTTAAGTTCGGGGTCAGGATTTACATTTTCTCTGATTTTCTCTGTCCTCCGAGTGAGGGCACGGTGGGAACGCTGGGCCCTGTCATCTGTGAGGACTGAGTGCCGCACCTTAGGAGCACGGTGTCAGCCAGGGAAGGAGAGAGCCGTCACGCTGCTGTGACCGGACGGGGTTAGACGGCACAGAGGGTGAAGTACCTTCCCCCGTCCCGTCAGGTAGTACACGCAGAGACCGCGCAGTGGCTGAGACACGAGCCTCTGTAATATGACCACAGACGGGAGCACCGGGGTCCCTATCCGTGTGGAGCCCGTAGTCCCATGGGGGGTGAGGCAGATAACACAGATATGAACAGAATCAATGAGATGATACCAGATTGCAAATAAATAGCGCAACAAAGGACATACGCTGATGTGGTGAAGAATAATCGGGCAGCGTTTGTGGAAGGGACTGCTTGGCAGGTCACGACACAAGACTATTTCTGGGTCACGGTCTGCAGACAAACAAGGGTAGGTGCAAAGGCCCTGAAGCCAGAGGCAGCTGATGTTGCCGTGGAGAACCAGAAATCGCTTGGGGTGGGATGACTCGGAGGTCTGTTGAACACCATCGGGGGACGCCCCACAGCAAGTTCACCCTGGCTCACCAGATCTGATCATGGGATGCTCTTCCCAAATCATCATTCAGGGACATCTGAATGACATCAGATGGACATCTCACTGGTACCTGGGCATGGCAGGAACCTGTTACATCATGAATGTTGGGAATTACTGCATGTGTCAGTGTCCTGGGGCCGCTGTAGCAAACTGAGTGACTTCAGACAACAGAAATTTATTCTCTCACAAAGACAACCTATGGAATGGGAGAAGATGTTTGCAAATGACATATCCGTTAAGGATTCGTACCTAAATTATATAAAGAGTTGATACAGTTCAACATACAAAAAAAAAAAATCCAATTAAAAAATGGGCAGAAGACATGAACAGACACTTCTCCAAAGAAGACATCCAGATGGCCAACAGACACATGAAAAGATGCTCAACATCACTTACCATTAGGGAAATACAAATCAAAATCACAATGAGATATCAGCTCACACCTGTCAGAGCGGCTAAAACCAACAACACAAGAAACAACAGGTGCTCCGAGGATGTGGAGAAGGGAGGACGCTCATGCACTGCTGGTGGGAACGCAAAGCGGTGCAGCTGCTCTGGGAAACAGTCTGGAGGTTCCTCTAGACGTTGAGAACAGAACTACCCTATGATCCAGTGATTGCCTACTGCTTAGTTGCCCAAAGAATACAAAAACACTCATTCAAAGGGATACACGCACCCATGTTTACAGCAGCATTATCTACACTAGCCAAATCAGGGAAGCAGCCCAAGTGTCCATCAGTAGATGAACGGATAAAGAAGATGAGGTGTATATATACAATGGAATATTGCTCAGCCATCAAAAGAATGAAATCTTGCCATTTGCAGCGACATGGACGAAACTAGAGAGTATAATGCTAAGTGAAACAAGTCAGAGAAAGACAGACACCATAGGCTTTCACTCATGGGTGGAATTTAAGAAACAAAACAAACAAGCAAAGGAAAAGAGACAGACCAAAAGCACACCCTTGACTACAGAGCACACCCTGACGGTTACCGGAGGGGAGGCGCTTGGGGGAGGGGTGAAATAGAGGAGGGAGATTCAGGAGTGCCCTTGTCGTGAGCAATGAATGCAATTTCTGAATCACTGTGTCGTACCCCTGGTACTAACACAACACTGGGTGTTGACTATGCTGGGGCGGGGTGGGGGGTCAGAAATTGATTCTCTCGCAGTTCAGGGGCCAGAGACGTCGGGAGGACCACGCTCGCTCCGGAGGCTCCAGCGAAAGTCTTTCTTCGCCTCTTCCAGCTTCGGGCAGCTCCGGGCTTTCCCTAGCTTGGCGCTGCCTCATCCCTATCTCTGTCTCTGTCTTCACGGTGTCTGCTCTGTGTGCTTCCCTGTGTCTCTGCCCTTCTTATAATAAAGGAAGCCAGTCCTTGGATTCAGGCCTTCCCCCTAATCCGTCCTTGCAATTACCTCTGCAAAGACCTTCTTTCCAAATAAGGTCACAACGCGGGATTCTGTCACGAGGAACGCTACTCCAGCCTGAACATACAAGTTGAGGCACACTCGCACCCAGATCCTTGTCCCACAAGAACTCCGCCTGAGACAGAAGACTGTGGGCATTTGCGAATGGGTCACATGTAGGGTTAAGAGAAAGGAAAGACCTTGTGCAACTGGCAGACGGTTCATCTGTTAACCAAGGTCATGATCGAATGGTGAAAACAAATGAAGCTCCAACAAATAACGTGTGTAGAAACGCCTGCGTGGGGCGCTGTGGCCCAGGCCGTAGCAGGGGGCCGGCTCTGTGTGGCTCAGGGTTAACAGCCACCGTCCCACAGCGTGGGGGTATTTGCGTGGGGTGCCGGCTCTGAGTAAGAAGTACTCCTCTCTCTCCGCATTCCCTTCGGGCTGGGGCCTGGCGTAAATGACGTCCTCATTCCAGGGGCCTGGCGTGGTTCTCCACCCAGGAGAGTAGATGCAAACTGCAGCAGACCCCACGATTTATAGAAATCCGGGGACTGAACTGATGCCAACGCACAGCAGGGTTCAAACATATATCAGACACTTTCCAATAAAAGTGACCCATTTCATGAAGAAGAAACACTGTAATCACGCAGAGTCAGAGTTCAAAGGAGCATAGAAGAGCGTATTCCTCATTTCCACTCTAAATGACCATTCTTGCTGTTTATAGCGAGGACACTCATGGCCTCAGGCAGACATGGAAGGTTCCAGAATCTTCTGCCTCTTAACAAATGACCTAAATAATAAATAAATGACTTACTATAGGAAAAGCAAATGGGCTCTCAATTTAAACAACCTCAAGATAAGAAAACTTATTTCCAGTGGAATGTCTTTTAGGCCACAAATTTAGGTCTGCAAAAAAATATAAATTTTTTTTTTGCTATAACTGAAGTTAACTTTTCTTATGAAGTCTTTTACCTTCAGGAACAAGAGTTTAATTTCAAGAAATTCGTATTTCCCCCCTTGCTCCCCAGGAATGCATCTAAGCTCCAACAGGCTTGGGGTCCCATGACACTGTAGGAGAGAGGGGGGAGGGAGGACCCCAGCTGGGGGTCCGTCCATCCACATGGGCACCTGCCGGGCCACTCCTAAACCCAGCACAACCCCCTTCCAGGACTGCTCCCAGCCGGGCTGCTCTGGAATCCACAGGATCATTCTAGGCTTCCCACCCCTTGTGGGGCCTAGAGACGACCTTGCGAGGCTGCCTAAAACCACCCCACACCTATGCTCCTTCTGTGTGCATCAAACCCAAGGCGGCCAGAGAGCGTAAGGGAACTCTCTGATGTAGGTCTTTAGAGATGTCTGCCTTGACAGAAATTAAATTT
The DNA here is from genome assembly GCF_003009895.1 of Hyaena hyaena. Classification (NCBI taxonomy): domain Eukaryota; kingdom Metazoa; phylum Chordata; class Mammalia; order Carnivora; family Hyaenidae; genus Hyaena; species Hyaena hyaena. The sequence continues at coordinate 361,424 of NW_024080975.1, forward strand.
ATTGAGTAAACACCAAGATGCATGTCTCACAGACTCCAGTGCAAGTACTGAAATTTGCATTTGCTACATTTAATTTTTTAACATGACACGGACTAGTCACTGTCCCCGGAGCTTTGCCTTCTTGCAAAAGAACGCCCCAGAGGAGTCTTTAAGAAGTAGGCGGGGGCGCCTGGGTGGCTTAGTCGGTTAAGCGTCCGACTTTCGCTTAGGTCACGATCTCGTGGTTCGTGGGTTCGAGCCCCGCGTCGGGCTCTGTGCTGACTGCCAGCTCAGAGCCTGGAGCCTGTTTCAGTCTGTGACTCCCTCTCTCTCTGACCCTCCCCTGCTCACGCTGTCTCTCTCTCTCTCCTACAAATAAATAAAACATTAAAAAAAAAATTAAAAAAAAAAAAAAAGAAGTAGGCGCCCGCGCTGTGTGTTAAACGTGACGTGCTTTGCACACACGTGCAGGAACACATCTGTTTACAGAGCCGAGTTCACAGAGGGGAGGACGAGACGCATTCTGGGCTATCAAATATCAATGAGTAAAAGAGCAACTCAGAGAATAGGAGAAAATCTTTGAAAATCACATCTCTAACAAAGAATTAATTGCCGAAATATATGGATAATTTCTAAAACTCAACAACAAAAAACAATCCAATTCAAAAATGGGTCAAGAAATTGTATACGTATTTCTTCAAAGGAGCCATACAAATGGCCACTAAGCATATGAAAAGATGCTCAATGCCATTAATCTTTAGGGAAACGCAAATTAAAGCTACAATAATCACTACCTCACGCCCATCAGGACGACTACTGTAAAACAAAATGAAAACAAACGAAAACAAGTGTTGACAAAGTGTGTAGAAATTGGACCCTTCTACGCACTATGGTTGGAAACAGAAAATGATGCAGCCACAGTGGAAAACATTATGGCACTTCCTCAAAAAATTAAAAATAGACTTACCACATGATTTAGCAATTTCACTTCTGAGGACATATGCAAAAGAACTTAAAGCAGAGTCTTGAAATATTTGTAAGTCTGCATTCATGAAAACTACTCGCAACAGCTAAAACATGGAGCCAACTCAGTTGTCACTAATAGTTAAATAGATAAGGGAAATATGTTATACACATTCAATAAAATATTATTCGGCCTTAAAAAAAAAAAGACGCATTCCGGGCTATCGAGGCACATGGGCTTTTATGCCGTCAGCAGGATGCCTGAGGCACAAATGCCTCCAGGGTCCTGAGCTGCACGAATGAGCAAAAGGCCAAATGAGAACTGGTCCAGCTGAGCTCTTAGCCCTCAGGTAATTTTTTGGCTCAACGTTTACATGACCTTAAAAATCCCTTCCTCTCGGGGCACCTGGGTGGCTCAGTACTGAGTTAAGCGTCCAACTTTAGCTCGGGTCATGATCTCACGGTTTGTGGGTTCGAGCCCCATGTGGGGCTCTGTGCTGACAGCTCAGAGCCTGGAGCTGCCTCGGATTCTGTGTCTCCCTCTCTCTGCCCCTCCCTCTCTCGTGCTCTGTCTCTCTCTCAAAAATAAACATTAAAATAACTTTTTTAACCCCTTCTCCCACACAGGGGTTAAGGCAAGGATTCTAGAATCAAGCAGACCTGGTAAAAACTGTGATTGGGTCAGAATGGGTTCGAATAGGGGGCGCCTGGGGAGCTCAGCTGGTTAAGCATCTGCCTCTTGAGCTCAGGTCATGATCTCATGGTTTGTGGGTTTGAGCCTTGCATCAGGCTCTGCGCTGACAGCATGGAGCCTGCTTGGGATTCTCTCTCTCCCTCTCTCTGTCCCTCCCCTGCTTGTGCTCTCTCTCCCCAAATAAATAAATAAATAAACTTAAAAAAAAAAAAGAGTGGGTTAGAATACACACACCTCAGTCCCGAAAGAAAGGACTGTTCTGTATCAACCCCGAAACCCCACCATTATATTTGACTGTGAGCTGTACCATCCATCAGACACGGCCCAGATGAACCTTCCCTGCTGTTTAAGGAAGATGTAATCATGGTACAGGTGTAACCGTAATAATACTGTCCACCTCTGGTGGTCTGCCAGGTAACTCCCTAGAGGTCTGGATCCTAGTTCCTGGAGGCTGTCCAAGTGTCTCCTTTCGCGGTGCTACAGGGACCTGCCTAAGGGAACCAGGGACACAGGAAGTCCCGGTCAGAGAAGGTGACACGATACGGGCAGAGGCCAGGGGGCTCTCGTCCGCACGTCCCGAGCTAAGGAATGCGGGCGGCTCTGAGAAGCCGAGCGAGGCCGGACGCAGATCGGCCCCTGGTCTCCAGAAGGAACACAGTCCTGCCCGCGCCCCGCCGTCGGGACCCAGGACTGGAAGAGAGTACATGCACTTTGCCCTCAGCCACAGGGCTGGCCACGTCACAGCAGCCACAGGGCGCTCGGACGCGGCTTCCCGGCGTGGCCACGAACACTCGGTGACCAGCCAGAGGACACGGCTCTAACGATGCGCAGTGGCTGTGCCCATGGCTGCACGATGTGAGCTCATGCGCCTCCCCGCCCCCACAAAGCCATGGAAGCGCGTGCGACATCACAGCCACTGTTCCGCAAATTAGAAAAGGGAGTCGGCGAGGTCGTGCTGGTCAGCGCCGGGCCGAGCAGGGGGCGGCCTGGAGCCAGCGTCCACCCCACCACTGCACCCCCTGCGCCTCACGCAGAACACGCTGGGTGCCCCGAGGACGCTCCTAAGTGTGCGCTCGGCGCACACCCGCAGACCGCGCCTTCACGCCCTCGGGCCCACCCACCGCCAGGAACAGCCCCGGGTCAGTGCTGGGAAGTCCTCATTTTATGAAAAGAAAAACAAAAATGAACTTAATTTTAATATATTTTAATTAATCCAATTTACCCAAAATGTTATCCTTCCGGAATGCGATCCGTCTAAAAAATGTACTGATGGATGGTTTGTATTTTTCTACTAAGTCTTCAAACCCCAGCAAATGCCGTGTGAATGCAGTAAATCCATAATAAAATACTGAGAGCACATCTTGGTTTGGCCTCCCCGCATTCCAAGGGCCCCAACCCCAAGAAGGGGAAGGCGCTTGAAAAGAGGCAAGTGCGAGAAGCACTGTCTTCCTCCCTTCTCCAGCAGGGAGGCCCGGCGATTCTTCCTCCCCCGACACCTTCGGATTCTTGCCAGCCCAGACTTGGCACCAGAGGAAATGGCACAACTCAGGGCACCAACCACTCTCATCGCCCATCACGTTCCGCCATGTATTTAGCTCCCGCCATGTGCCGCCCGTGGAAACCCACAGCCCCCGCCCTGTGTCTTGTCACTTCTACACAAGGTTACTCTCCTTTTGCTGAGATGCTTTCTAGCACGTTTTAACCACCCCTTTGAGTTGCTCATCACGGAGCTCCCTGGTGTGTATTTGCAACACGCGTTAATAAACTTGTGTTGGTTTTTCCCTCATTAACCTGCCTTCCCCGGGGCCGAGTTCGCAGAGCCCCGGGCGTCTGCAGTCACGATGCATTTGCTGGGACCCGAATCGGTGCGCCCGGGTCTGAACGTTGTCAGCCTGCCGAATAATGAGGGCTTTTTGTCTGATTCAACCTGTGCCTGCATTTCTACAGAGCTCGCTTTATAACTTCCAAAAAGGTACCTCTGTAGCTTGGTAGATTCTCTTCATTTGGGGCAATTTAATGAAAAAGGTAGAAATTCCTAACGCGATGGCAAGAATAGACCAGAGCAGAGAAACGAGAGCAGCTGTCAGAAGGTCTCTTTTCTCATTAGCCGAGCGTGTTATGCTGCTCCGTGCAAGTCATCACGGGGCTTGACTGACGTGTCTCCCTTCCCTTGTCCAACCGAGGAACTCCTCCCTTGGGTTGTTACTTATCACTGAGGGGACGGACAAAGGCGAACCGCAAACAGTTCAGGCTCAGGGGCGTGGAGAAGGGACTCAGAGATACCCCAGGAGTTCTTCTCTCCTCGGCTTCTCAGCTCCCTCTTCCCTACTTTGATGCCTTTTTCACGTCTTGACCAGGTAGCAATGGCAGAGGAAGAAATACAAAGATCAATAAGCGTTACAAAATGGCCAAGTGATCGTGAATGAAAGTAGTCTCTTGTCTGTCATCCTCCAAAGTGGCCACGAATCGTGCTGCAATTGTTTTACTGAAGTGGATCCAAGTTGGGGCGGGGGCCAGAAGCAAGGTAACCATAACAGGCTGGTGGGTGTTGAAGTGTTATAAACCTTCTGCAGAGCCACTGGGAAAGTTTGCAAATGTGGATGACCTGCTCCAAAATAGGAATAGATTGTCAAAGAGAAACAGACAATATAAGCTAGAAGATTAGCCGTGAAGGAAACAGAAATATTTCAGAGACAGAAGACTGCACCAAGGATCCTTCATGATCATTGTCAGAGTAGCCACACCCAGAACACAAGAATATGGTGAAGGGGCGCCTGGGGGGCTCAGTCGGTTAAATGTCCAACTTCAGCTTAGGTCACGATCTCATGGTTCATGGGTTCGAATCCCGCACTGAGCTCTGCGCTGACAGCTCGGAGCCTGGAGCTGCTTCAGATTCTGTGTCTCCCTCTCTCTCTGCGTCTCCCTCACTCGTGCTCTCTCTCTCTCCCAAAAATAAATAAACATTTTTTAAAAACTCCAAGAATATGGTAAAGAAGCCATTGGGAAATAATAATAGCCCAAAAAAAGTGCTCTTGGAAATTTTAAAATAGCATTTCTGAAACTGCAGATGCAGATGAAGAATGGCTGGAAGAAATTTTACAGCGTAGAGAGCCAGCCAACAACCACGAAGAGCTCAAGAGACACTCCAAACAACGGAGGGAAAAAATTATCAGAGAAATAATAAAAGAAAAGTTTCCAGCACAATAGAGAGATATGAATCTTTAGAATAAGCACAGCACTTTTTAAAACACCCACATGTACGGCCTGCTTGGACATTTAAGAGATTCATAGATAAAAAGAAAAGCCTAAGAGCTCCAAAAGAGGGAAAAAAAGTCTGTAAATGAATTAAGAACCAGGCTTGTAGCAAACGTCTCATCAGCAATGCTCGACGCTGCAAAAATGTGGAATGATTACTTCAAAAGACTACGTGGAAATTGCCTTGACATTGACCATGAAGCTTAGGCAAACCACCACGCAAGGATGACTGAGGCCACTCGCACACACGGAAAGCCCCGAGCCCTGCCCACGCCTGCAGAAGTGGCCTGTAGGGGACAACGATGGGAGCCACACAGGCGTGGGACCCAGGAAGCTGTAGAACTGACCGGGCGTCCCTCCGACAAGAAAACAGTACTATCTCTGCAGCTGGTGCGTTGGAGGCATCAGTTCAAATGAAGCATGAAGTCAGTGTCACTGGAGAATGTCTTCAAGAGGAAAAATTGGGGGGGGGGGCATCATTTCAGGAGACGGAATGAGCAAAAGACCGGAAGACCTCAGCAACATTGTGAAGACGTCTATTTCTTCTTTTTGAAAGAAAGGGAAGGTGATTAGAGAAATCTGGAAAACAATAACTTGTACAAGAAAAACATGGCCTTGGGTTGAGCAATAAGGACTTGCTGGTTCCTGAGGGAAGGAGGATGGAGAGAATCCGGGTTTTTGTGCGGACACTGAGCACCTGTCATTTGGCTGAGGGCATATGAGCCATTTTATTAAAGGTGAAGAACGGAAAATTATATTCGAGGAGCCTCTCTGATGGTGAAGCGAAAATCTTAATTTGTGCAATTGTATACTCATTTCATATTTCATATTCATTTTTAACTTTTAGAGTCAATGTATAGTTAAAGCAGCTATTATTTATTTAGGGTTGCCAAGGAGTAAATGTTTCTGAACTTTGCGTTGTGAAACAAAGGTTAAGCTAACAGAAGAAGGCAAAAAGAGATGGAAAGCACGTACATTCCCCTCTGGTCATGGGAACACGACAATGGGAAATTTGGTGTGGATGTAAGAAGTAGAGACTGCTGGGGGCGCCTGGGTGGCTTAGTCGGTTAAGCGTCCGACTTTCGCTTAGGTCACGATCTCGCGGTTCGTGGGTTCGAGCCCCGCGTCGGGCTCTGTGCTGACTGCCAGCTCGGAGCCTGGAGCCTGTTTCAGTCTGTGACTCCCTCTCTCTCTGACCCTCCCCTGCTCACGCTGTCTCTCTCTCTCTCTCCTAGAAATAAATAAAACATTATAAAAAAAAAAAAAGAAGTAGAGACTGCTGTATGTTCTTTAAAGCTACAAATATAACCAACTGAAGAATTGAAAATAATTGCATGGCCATCAACAACGTAAGGGAGAAGGTGGGAAGGGTGCTATGGGATTAGGCAAAGTGCCTCTCAAACAGTCAGGAGCTTCTAGAGAACGTCCGACCTTGGTAAAACACGAAATTGCAGGGATACAAATGGAAGATTGTGGAGCTAAGCACCGATGGCCCACATTAGAAATGGCTAACGATCATCACCTCGAGGGGGGGTGGTGTTGGGTCCACATCTCTGGGATATGCTGAAAGCCGCTGAATGGCACACTTGAAAAAGCAGACCAGCCTGACTTGCTCGGCTTTTACTGGCTGGGTGGATGTCAGCAAAATCCCCAGTGACTTTGGTCCTCGGTTTGCTCAGCTGCAAAACGGGAGCGAAGCCCGCCTCCCGCGTCCCTGGGAAGGTTTTCGCATTTAACGCAGGCTCTTTGGAAGTGCCCAGCGGAGAGTGATATGGTAAGTTACCTAATGAACTCACTTTTTCTTTTCTATTGTGGAAGTGTCCAGTGTAGACTTGGGACATGCCTTTGAGGATCCATGTTCAGCGGCTTCTATCCTTTTGACTTTGTTCTTGGGGAGAAAGACTGGAGGAGATGGAGCCCCTGAGGCGGCTGCTAGGCAAGGGCAGCTGGCAGGACTGAGGCATCAGGAGCCTGTCTGTGGTACCAGCCCTCACGGTGCTGGGAGCCGACGAAAGGACAGTTGGCTCTTTGCTGATGTTTCCATGTTAGCAAGTGATCAAACTCGGCAGTCTCTCGAGGGGAGGAAGATCAGGCTCCATTCAGCACACCCTTGGCCCAAGTATATTCTGAATCTCGCGGTCAGGAAGAGCTTTTCCATCAGAAACGATGGTTTCCTGCATCTACCTTGTGAAGAAGCCACACTCTTTTGGAAACGGCTGAAAATCTACTTTTCCCATCAATATCACTGCCTGATGTTATCTTTTTCCTTTCTGGAGCTTGGAAAGCAGCTAATCTAACAACGGCGTCGGTGAATGTTCCAGGAGCTGACCGCATGCAAATGGAGGGAGAGCCCGTTACTATTGGGAAAGTGCGTCTGCTCCGGCCGTGGTCCCACGTGGGGAAGCCTGGAAGAAGGCTTTGTGGTTCATGCAGAGCAAAGCTCGTCACTGAACTAGTGTGAAGAGCAGAGGCTCTTCCACAGAAACAGGGATCTAAGAAGGCCATCTAAGTGATCCGTCTGTGAAAAGCGGTCACCAAAAGCAGGGAGCCCAGACCAGCGGGCAAATGAGGAGCCCAGGAAGCCCTTACACGTGGCACGGTCGCTGGCCTCGCTTCAGGGGGCCTTGCTCTGCATACTGTTACAGACACGTCCCTCCGAGGGAAAGGGGCGGTTAGGGGCTGACCTCTGCCCCCAAAACTCACGCTGCTCCTCTCATTCCGCGACTGTATTTGGACGTAGGGCCTTTACAAAGGTGACTAAGTTAAAATGAGGCTCTTGGAGGGGGGCCCTGATCTGACCCGACTGGTGACCTTATAAAAAGAGGAAGTGTGGACACACAGGGAGGCCAGGGGTGAGCACGCACAAACACCTGACCCCATGAGCACGCAGTGAGAAGGGGCCGTCGGCAAGCCAAGGAGAGGGGCCTCAGAAGGAACACCTGCTACCCCTTGACCTTGGGCTTCCAGCCCCAGAACTGTGAGAAAATGAATTTCTTTGATTGGAGCTGCCCGGTCGGGGGTTTTGTGACGGCAGCCTGGGAATCCAGCCCAGAGGCCAGCGGGCTGTGCCCACCGGGAGTTCTGGGCCTCCTTCCTGCCCCTGCTCCAGACACCTGGACCCCAGAATGTCCTGCATGATGGCCCCAGGCCCACTTCCAGGCAGGCAAGGGCCGCATCCATGAGGCCAGCCTTCTAAAGGAGGCCCATGAGGACGGTGTGCCCGGCTCGGGCCCAGAGAGGTGCCTTGGGGCAGCTGGTGTCGGGATCTGAGCAGGGCCTGCGTCTGTAGCACAGCCGTCCCCCTGCGTGCGGGGTGTGGGAGAGACGCAGGAGGAGAGAAAGGCTTGGAGGACCCCGGGCCAGGCGTCAGAAGCCGCTTCCCCATTCTGGGGAACCTCCAGAGCTCTATGCAACTGCAAAGGGTCAACGGGTTTTCAAGTCAAGCCCGATATGAAGGCACAGAGTCAAAGCAAAGGGATAGAAGACATTTCACTGCAGAGTTCGCCCCACTAGGAGCTTTTATGCACTTGCACACGGCATGTGGGCCTCCGTTCATGCTCTGTTTTAGGGCGTCACGAATGGCCAAGAGCATCTCACCAACACGGGCCTCTGGACGGCCACATTCCGTCTTCCAGGTCCTGGAGGGAAGCGGAGCCGAAAGACAGTCTGTGGACCCTCGCGAGCTGCCTTTTCCAGCCTCTGATAGAAAAGTCAGTCGATCGTACCCCGCTCCGAGGGGTTACAAATGGTGCTTGCTGAAAGCACGTTGGGAAACATGGGAGTCAGAGACGGCATGGGAGTCGGGAGCACAGCACAGACGCAGGGTTTCCGTCCGGGTGGTGGGTCTTACTCTAAAGAGCGAGCCTCCGATCTGTGGTGCCCGCGTTAGCGTTGGCAAAGTGGGGTTACCATGGAAACCCCTTCCGGGCTCTGTGGCCCGGACTCCCGGTTCTTGTCATCCGCGATGTCCACATTTTTATTTTATACAAATTTTAATGTGTTCTAATGATTCTGAAGCTGCTCTCTCCACAACTGCTGCTCACATAAAAAGGCACAATTCCCCCCCCCCCCGCCCCCCGCCCGACACATCCAGTTCAAAGTGAAACTGTGCCTTTCTTTGGAACAAGTTCATGGCCGTGTTCGTAGACCCGGCCCCCTCCCCCAACGGAGGGTCGACACTCCCCTTTTTCCCCTTCCTCGGGAACGAAGAAGAGGATCTGCGTGCTGTCCAGCAGGTGCCTGAATAAGGCCGCCATTTTCTGTGGGCTTCGTTATGGGGGTTCGTCTGTGAAAGGGAGAAGAGATTACAGACGTAGTCTTTTTGTTTCAGCGGGACCCGAATTGCACAGACGCCCAGAATGATGATAGAATCATGGCCAGGAGTGCAGGGCTCGGGACCATATACTGATAATTCCATCTTGCAAGAATCCAGGAACAGAAAGACTGGAAACTATGATTTCTTCCTTAGAAGCACAAACTCGAAGGCAAATATTACACCTTGGAGAATTTGCAAATTAAACATTCCCAAGCCTTACAGAGCCCCTGGGTCCATACCCCCACATGTGGAAAATCAGCTTTTGAAAGAGAAGTCTGAGTTTGGAAAATGAAGCCTAATTTGGCAGGCCCTGAAGCAACCTTGGACCTGGCACGGCAAAGCCCAGGGTCAGCTCCAAGTACATCTTCCCATCGGTGCTGTTAAATGGGTCTGATTCGTTCACTACGGCCCTGAGGGCAATGGTGTGCTGTCCCCAGGGGAGGGCTGGAAAACCAGCTGCAAGGGGAAATAAGTAAGAGCAACAGAATCTGAAAATGTGAGAGTAAAATGGGCCGGGCACCTGGTGGCTGTCACTAGCATCTGACCCTGGTTCAGGTCATGATCACATGGTCCGTGAGTTAGAGTCCCACATCGGGTGAGCTCAAGCCCCGCTTCCCCCTCTCTCTACCCCTCCTGAGATTCTCTCTCTCTCTCTCTCTCTCTGCCCCTCGCTCATTTGCACACACACACTCTCTCTCAAAAAAAAAAAAAAAAAACCATTGTGGGGCGCCTGGGTGGCTTAGTCGGTTAAGTGTCCGACTTTCGCTTGGGTCATGATCTCGTGGTTCGTGGGTTCGAGCCCCGCGTCGGGCTCTGTGCTGACTGCCAGCNCCCTCTGTGACATAGACAGCATTACCTTGATTCCCAAACCAATTACAGGTCAATATCCCTGATGAACATGGATGCAAAAATTCTCAACAAGATACTAGAACATTGAATTCAACAGTATATTAAAAGAATCATTCACCAGGATCAAGTGGGATTCACTCCTGGGTTGCAGGGCTGGTTCAATATTTGCAAATCAATCAACGTAATAACCATAATAATAACATGTGATCCGGGGCGCCTGGGTGGCTTAGTCGGTTAAGCGTCCGATTCGCTTAGGTCATGATCTCGTGGTTCGTGGGTTCGAGCCCCGCGTCGGGCTCTGTGCTGACTGCCAGCTCAGAGCCTGGAGCCTGTTTCAGTCTGTGACTCCCTCTCTCTCTGAAACTCCCCTGCTCACACTGTCTCTCTCTCTCTTCTAGAAATAAATAAAAATATTAAAAAAAAAAAAACATTGCAATGATGTGAACGGAACTAGAATGTATTCTGCTAAGCGCAATAAGTCAGAGAAAGACAAATACCATAGGATTTAAGTCATATGTGGGGTTTAAGAAACAGAACAGATGACCCCGGGGAGGGGGGGGAGAGGGTAAGAGAAGAAAGGGAAAGAAACCACAAGAGACTCTTAACTATAGACAACAACCAGGGGAGGGTTGATGGATGAAGGTGGGTGGGGGATGGGCTAGATGGGGGATGGGCATTGAGGAGGGCACTTGCCATGAGCACTGGGTGTCCTATGTAAGTGATGAGTCACTGAATTCTACTTGTGAAACCAACACTTCACTGTATGATAACTAAAATTCAGAGAAAAAAAATGTTGGTAATACAGAGTAAAAAAAAAAAGACAGAAATGGAGAGAAGAGGGGAGAAAGAATGAGAACTATTACATGATTTCTGTAGAAGGCAGACTCTTCTGGTCCCAAGAGTAAGAAACCCACCTCAAAACTGTGTAAGGAAAAAAGGGATGGGCGTGGCTAGCTGACATTACAAGTCCATGAGGCTTTCAGGCAAAGCTAGATCCAGGTGCTCCTATGAGGCCCTTGGGAATTGTCGTCACTTTTGGGCTCTCAGTTCGGCCCTTCTCTGAGTTAACCACACGCCCAGGCAGCCAGAAAGATAACCATCAGGAGCGTCAGACTTGTTTTCTGCCTTCTCGGTGTCTCCAGTGAAAAGAACCATTCTTTTTTGCCAACCGTTCAAACAAACTACTCAGAATTGGGTCTCTTTAGACCATTGCATTACATGTCTCCTTATCAAGCCACCATCGTGTCTACAGGAATGAGAGGCTCTGCCTGCCTGGGTCAATCACCTACCTCCAGAACCAAGGAAACTCCAAGACTGAAAGCGTGTATGGTTTTGTTACCCGAAGGAGGCAGCTGGATGCACAAGGCAGCACAGCTTTACCAAACAACTCAGCGCCTTTCCGACACGAAGATACGGCTTCCCCATGGACCCCGGGCGGCTCGTGACGGACTCTGCTCTTTTCCTCTCTGCCCAGCCAGCAACGAGGGGGCAGAAACAGTCTCAGACGTGTGCATCTCACCCCCTCCAGCCCCGGCACGCCACACACAGGCACTGACAACGTGCCGTGCATCTGGAGGAAGGATCCGGAAGTTGCTGAACACAACGAAGTGTTTATTTTGTCATTTCTTTTTGCCCTGGTTGGTATTTGTGCGATTTTGACATCTTGTCTTTAAGAAAACGGCAAATCTCTCGTTTCACTTCCCTTCTCTCGCCCCCACCCCTAAGCTAGCCAAGGTGCTTGGAAAAGATAACAAGATTTGGGGTATTATAGAAACATATAGGGTTTTTAGGCGGACAGCTCTGGGATGTTGTCGGGTCGGTCAAGTGGAAGTTCTGCATGCACTCACCCAGGCTACGCCGAAGTAGCTTATAAAGTCATGTTCCGCCTTCATCAGAGCAAATAACTTCTCCAAACAGAAAGCAAATCAATAGCAGTTGAAGGCTGGCTTTTCCTGGTTCAGAAACGGAAAATGTTAATAACGTTCTCTCTGATTCCCTTTTGCGTCTCTGCAGCCATCGGTTTAGAAGAGTTGGCAGAAGAAATGGTGCATTTGGAAGAGTCCACCTGCCCCAGGGAGATGAGTGTAGTTGGGAAGATATTTTCATTTACTGAACCTACAGGACATTGACACACATTTCATACTGTGGTTGCATCAGAATGGTGCAGTTTGGCTAACTTCTCAGGGCACTCCTTCGCTAAATTCACACCACACGCACATACACACGTGAGCACACGCACGTGTGTAAATCCCAGGGTCCCAGACAGCTCAGCCTCTAGAGTGCTACACGGCAACAAACAGGCAAGGGAAAGCCTGGCGGCCAGAAGTCATGTTCTGAGAACACCTTGCGTGAAGACCAGGTTTCTTAGTCATAATTATCAGAAGCTGACTCTAACAACTGAGCTCTTTCGAAGCTGTTGGGAGCTCGCAGAATCCTTGCCGGGACTGGAGAACCAACACGGAAGGTAAGTTTCCAGGAGCCACGTTCCACATCGCACAGCAGACCCAGCCAGCTGCAGACAGCGGCCCTGTCCCTGCGCCGCTGGGCCCCAGAGAAAGCACCCGGAGCAGCCGCGAGCAGCCGCTCCCCTCGGCCGGTGTACGTCCGCCCCAGGAGCTTGCCCACATCACCAAGAGAAGGGCCACCCCAACACCAACCACTGACCCTGGCTTCAGCCTCCAGGGCAGACAAACATGGCGGCTGTAAGGCCGAGTTTCTTCCCACTGCTCACCTTGGAACTCAAGTCGCTCACGGCACATCCAGGTGACTCTCATTGAGTCAGCTGGGGCGCTGCTGTGTTAGGAGAGGCACTGGCGGGGCCTGGGGCATCTCTGTGTGTCCCTGCTGCAAGATCATCGTCCCAGTACTGAGCCGTCTCTAGCTAATCACGTAGCCGATGGAGAAGGTCAAGGTGCTCGTGGAGGGACCGATGCACGCTCGCTCCCCATGCTCGCACGCTACCAACAGCTCGCGCCCCACGCACACTGCCAGAGGCTCTGGGTCCTGGCCCTGTGCTTCCTCGTGGTCGTGCTGCCCAGTGTGCGTACCCACCAGCCTCATGGGGCCTGGGGCGGGGGGAGGGGCGCCCGATGCAGACATCGGCCTTGCCTCCTGTGTGGCGATGGCAAAAGCCTGGCTCTGCTCCCTCAGGCCTGGTTGTCTACTTCAGCAACTGTACAAGTGTAGCAACCGGACGGCTCGCCTGCCCCTCATCCGCTCGAGTCCCGGTGCTGCCTGCTCTCCCGCGCGGCTGTTCCTCCCGAGAAGCGGCATCCTTGCAACCACACAGGAGGTGGATGGAGGGCCTTGGGGAGTTGCCGTCTGCCTCCTTAGATGGAGATGCGAGACCACGTTGGGAGAGTTTCCGAGACGGGCAGAGGAGCAGCATCCTCGTCCAAGACTCGGGAACGTGCAAATCTGTTGCCTTCATGACAAAAGGGACTTTGCAGATGTGACCGAGGACCTTCAGGTGAAGGGGGTCTCCTGGATTCTCCTGGGGGCCAAGGAACGCCAGCTGCCTGCACAGCCAGAAAAGAGAAGAGCAGGACCCCACCCGGGGCCTCTGGAAGGAACGGGATTTTCAGACTTCTGCCCTCAGTGCTGTACAACAACGGGCGTGCGTCGTTCTAAGCCCCTTACGCGTGTGTGATTTGTTACAGCAGCAGAGTGAGAAACAAACACATGCCCTACATGGGAAAAGACTGCTTCAAACACAACGAGGGCAAAATAATTAAGTGTAGGAAACAGGAGACACGGGGCAGTGCTGTGCAGGGTCTGAGTGCGGCTCGGGCCCGGGCTCCCTTCTCTTCCCCACGACTGCTCTCCCGCTCGCAGAGCTCATCTGTGCCTCAAAGAGGTTAAGACGGGTGTGTCTCGGCCGCACCTGAGCCCCAGGACCCTACGACCCGCCGCCTCGCCACACTGCTCGCCATCCTTCGGAAGACGCACGGGGCTTGGCTGAAACGGTGGAGTTCTCACGAACCGGAAGATGAGGCGTGTGAAGGGCAAAGCTGCGTCATTCAGAGGTATGGGGGACAGCAGCCCCCGAAACGTCTGCCTTTGCATCACGAAACTGAGAAACACGGTTTAGAAAACAAAGAGTTGCTCTGTGGATGTTGTCACCAGTCCGTCAGTTTTCTCCAGGGAAACAGAGACAACAGTATAGACGGAGAGAGATGCGAGTTGTGTTATGGGCGCTGGCGCACGCGATTACGGAGCCGGAGAGGCTCCGCGATCTCCCTCCTGTGGCTGGACGCGCGGGAGAGCCGGCCGTGTGACGACGTGTGACACGGACACCAGGGGGCTGGTGTGGAAGCCCCTCCCCGACGGCTGGGGCCTGAGACTCAGCTCACGCAGAGAGGGAATTCACAATCGTCTGCTTCTTGTTTTCCCCAGGGCACCAGGAGACCAGGTGGGGCCTGCCCACACGGGGACAGCGATCTTCCCGGTCTGTAGGGTCCAGGGCGGGCCTCTTCCGGAAACATCCAGAAACCACACTCACCCGCTGTCCGGGCGCCCCTCGCTAGTTCTGCCCACTGAGACACAAAGCTACTGTTAGACACACTTTCTGGAACTGGGTGTGAGGACAGGGGCTGCCTGGCATGCCGTGACGGAAGGTTCTAGAACTCAGCTGGCCCGTCTCCGTTGAGGCTCCACAGCCCCCGGGGTCACATTAAGAGCACTCAGAGTTTGGGTTGTAAGTAATGTGAATTGGAATTGTGTTAATATGGCAAAAAAAAAAAGTGGGGTAATTTTAAAATGCCAATGAAATCTCAATGATCAGCCTCATTTTAAATAATATGAATCTGCTCAATCAAAAATATACCAAGAGTCCCACCCATTTGAATCAGCCGAACAGGGTCCACTGTGGCCGGTGCGCTGTCCGCTGACACGTTCTGGTGCCATGTGTTAGCGGGCAGGCGGAAGGGGCCCCGGGCGCTGTCAGGAGGGCCCCCCCACCCCCGGCCGGCCTGGGCTCCGCATCCGAGCATCACGTCTGAGCACCTGTGAGGTTCAGAGGACGTCACACACCTGGGGCCTTTGGTCCATGTGTTAGTCCCCTGCCTTCCTCCCCAGGGTGGAGGTCGGTCCTGAGCGCGATTCTGTTCACCCAAACACCACGCCACCATCTTTCTCCGGCGCCCTGGCTCCTGACAGCCTCGCTGGAGGGAGAGTCAGCTGCGCGCCTTACCGATCCGTCGGGCAAGTCACGGCGCGGGTGGCACCTCGGCGCTGGAACGCCCAAGGGGGCTCCGGAGGTCTGGAAACGATCACCCTCCCCCACATGTCTGCCTTCCACAGGTGAACATTCTCTGACCCCCACAGGTTTGCCAAGAGCTGGGGAGAGCCAGAACGTTCCGCCCGCCGACGCCAACCCCCGGGGCCCCGATGTTGGTTCAACGTGATTACATCTTTGCAACAAGGGGTTTGTCCAAGTGATTTGCAGCCGGGCCTCCTCCTCCTCCCCAGCTTGATAAAGCGACGCCCATCAGGGCTTGTTCCACCGCCGGGGGGGGGGGGGGGGGAGACGACAGGCGGCTGCAGAAACAGCCCGCAGGCTCCGCCCGCCTCCGCCAACAGCGAGTTCCGGAAATGAAGGACATTTATTTTTCTTCAAATGAGAGGCTTTGTCAGGGTTTATGGCGAGGCGGGTCTACATAACCTTTGCCCCCGTCCCCACTCGGGGCCCTGGCGTTAAGGTGAGCGCCCGTCACCCCGTCAGCGCGCACCTCCCTGGGAGGGAGAGGAGCACAGTGGGGAACGGTCTACACCCGAGGCAAAATGACTCTCGTTACCAGGTGAGGTTTCCTTCACCCTCCCGTCAATTTGTCAATGTTGCCGGAAGCAAAGGAAGAAAGGTTTTGTTATCGTTACTCAACCGCGGAAAGAGCGCGATGCTTTTGCAAAAGACTTGGCAGCGCTACGTGTGAGGCGTGGGGAGGAGGCAGCAGGCGCCCCGGGGTGGTGGGACCGGGAAGGCCCCCCGAGGTGGCCCCCACTCGGCCGCCGCGTGATGGGGGCTTTGTGAGACGTGGCCGTGGGCCAGCTTGTGACTCAGGGACTGCTCGGGCTCTTTCAACATCCCCTCGCCGTGTTTCTTAGTGTCGTCACTGATCCATGCGTTCTTTCCAGGGGTGCTCTGTGGGCAAAGCTCAGTCCCAGGCAGTGGAGAAGCTGCAGTTACTGAGCATAAGCAAAGTCCCTGGGGTCACAGAGCTTACATTTTAGTTAGTTCATAAGGAAGCACATAAGGAGCCCTTTACGTAAAAGTCATGATGCTATGCTAACAACGTGGGTGAACGCTGAAAACGTGCCGGCGGAAAGAAACCAGTCACAAAAGGCCACATATTGAATGATTCCATTTATAGGAAGCGTCCAGGAGTAGCAAACCCACAGAATAAAACATAGACTAGTGGGCGCCAAAGGCTGGGGAGGGGTTTGGGGTGGCGGCGGGGGTCACTGCTAGTGGATTCCAAGCTTCTTCCTTCAACGATGAAATGCTCTAAAATCACCTGTGCCGACAGAAGTGCAGTTCTGTGCGGAAGCAGCACGGAGTTGTGCACTTCAGCAGGGAAATTGCAGCATGTGTGAGCCTTGCGAAGGGGAAATTATCATGGCGGCTGCATGTCATTGTTGCGTATATGCTGCCCCAAGAAGATGCAACTTAACTGCTGCTTGTTATGGATTCCGAGTTCGTGCATCCGTCTGGCTGACCTCGGCTGGTGGCTGGTGGGCCTGGGGTCAGCTGGAGACGTGGCTGAGGGCCAGTGATCCGAAACGGCCTCCCTCACTGTTGGCTGGTCGGCTTGCTGTGGGCTGGGGCCAGGGGGTGCCTGGACCGTGCGCCATCTCCCATAGGCTGGGCTGGGCCTGTGCACGACGCGCCCGTGCCGTGTGAGGCTGCTGGAGACCCTGAACCGGACACGGCATCACCTCTGCTACATCCTTTGGGCCAAGTCACATTACAAAAAGAGCACTGGATCAAAAGTGTAGACTCTCTTTTAATGGTCCAGCTCAGATAGAATTCAGATGCCATCCAATTCTCTCATTAAAGTGTACATTCCAGTGGCTTCTAGTATATCCGCTCTTACCCTAATGTCATGACAATCCATTTTAGCACATCCTTATTCCTCCTAAAAGAATCACTTCGCCCCTTAGCCTCACCCCCCAACCCCCAAACCCCTGTGTATCTGCTAATCTCCTTTCTGTCTCTGTGGATTCACTTATCTGGACACATCACCCGGATGGAATCCTGCCGCGCGTGACCTTGTGTGTGGGCTTCTCTCACTCGGCGCCCTATTTTCAAGATTGTTTCGTGTTCTAGCGCAGGTCAGTGTCTCACCCTTTTTCACCACTCGGCAATAACCCGTTGTAAGCGTGTCCACATTTAAGAGCGATGGGTCCCCCTTTTGATGGAGGAGCAGCAAACCCACAGGGCAAGGGGTGTGGATACAGGATGGCAGAGAATTGAGGCCATTTTTGTGAACAGTCCACCCAGGAGCACAGGCCGTGCATGTAGTCTGGGGGGCAATCGGCAGCATCTGGTGAAGCGCGTGTTCCCCTTGGTGGTGGACATCTGGTCCCCGGGAGCAGGCATCCCTGCTTTCTGCTGCACTGACTTTGTACAAGTGACACTGCGTCGTCTCAGGAATGAGTCACGGCTGGTCCAGGCTCACCACAGCAATCCCATTCCCGTGCCAAAGTCCCATCCAGGTTGGGGGGTGGAAGGGGTATGTGGGACACAGCTCTGGGCAATGACGATTAAGGGGGCTCTGCTGGGGGTCTCGGGAAAAGGTTTTTCCCTCCTAAGCACCGAGCTGCACATGACCACATGACTTCTCTATTTCTCAAGGGGCTTTTAAGGCTCATGGGGACCTTGCGTGATTTTTGCCTTATGCACCATCTATAGAATTCTCATCATGCATCCTGGGATGAGCACCCACCTCCCACATAAATACTTGTGCATCTGGAACCTCAAATAGTAGAGTTTTTTTGGAAACAGGATCTTTACAGATGTAATCAATCTCATTGAGATGAGGTCACGCTGGACGTGGAGGGGGGATCACTCATCCAGTGACCAGTGTCCTGGTAAGAGGGAGATTCAGACACAGGAGGACACCATGTGGCTGTGGGAGCAGGGGGTGCGGTGATGTGTCCGCAGCCCAGGAGATGGACGCAAACCCTGCTGTTACCTGGGCCTCGGATGTGTGGCCTCCAGAACTACTGTCTGTTGTGGCCCATGTGACAATGGGCCCGGAAGTAACACCCTATGCTCTTCCATTACTTCCAAACATAGACTTCTCACAATGAACCGCAGAGATAGGAGATGCCCCCTCCCCCGCAAGCCTGCCCAGGTACCCAGGGTGCAAGAGACAAGGGCCGGGGAGGAAGACCCCTCTGCCTCCCACGCCAGGCGCAGCTCCCCTGTCACAGGACAGCGATGCCCCCGCCCGCAGCGCGTGACCTTCAGCATGCGAACCACAGGACAGCTCAGCCTCCAGCACGCTCTACTGTCCTCACAGAGCCGGGCCTTTTTATCGTAGGCAAGAAAATATACGGTTTCTCATTTTAAAGGATTATGGGCCATTGACGCCTGCTTTCCATATGTTAGGAGCATATAAACATTTTTGAGCAATGAAAGTGAGTAACTGGAGGTCTGCATATGATAAAGCAATTTTATTTTTTATTATAAAGCAGTTTGGTTTGAGGTGAGGAAAGGACGTTGTTAACATTTCAAAGGGATGGGTTTTGTCCCGAGGGCCAAGGACAATGAAGGGCTTGTCAGGCCTCTGGGAGGGCCCTGAAGTACCTCCACGTGAGGCCACGAGGCCTCGGAGCAACTCTCCCACCCGAACTGGGAGAGTTCAGATTTCCCAGCAAATGAGAATTTGCTGCGGTTTTGTCCCCAAAGATGCAACCCAGCTGATCTGTGTGCGAGCGCACGCGCGTGTGCACGCACACACACACACACACACACGCTTCAAGGTCATGGTCCCTACACACGCAGATACACACGTGCCTGTACACACACAGAGACACACACACATGAACTCACACGCACACGAATACATATACACACACGCATAAGCACACACAAAAGAGACAGACACACAAAACTCACATTTGTGGCCCCACACATGATACGCACAATGCATATATGGACGGAGACACACACAAGTGTGTATACAGACACGTGTGGACACACAGGGATCCAGGTGGACACACAGACGTGCATACATGTGTAGATACGTGGACACACAGATGTGCATACATGTGTGGACACGTGGACACACAGACGTGCACAAATGTGTAGACAGGTGGGCACACGGACACACACGTGTAGACACGTGGACACACAGACATGCATACATGTGTGGACACGCGGGCACACGGACGTGCACGCGTGCCTTTCCCGAGCTGAGCACATGCTCCCAGACGTCACTGCCAACAAATGCCTCTAGTCTGTCGTCAGAGAGAGAGAGAGAGAGAGAGGGAGAGAATCACAAGCACTGTGGGGCTCAATCCCAGAACCGTGGGATAATGACCTGAGCTGAATCTAGAGTCGAATGCTCAACTGACTGAGCCACCCAGGCACCCCTGCAGCTCTTTTTAAAAAGGAGGAGCATTTTCCGACGCCTCCAAGTAGCCCCAACCTGACCTTCCTCTGGCTAGAATGGTTTTGAATTCTCATTCCCAAACTGATCCCTGCTGAGCAAAATGGTACACTCATGACTGGTCTGGAGAGGTAGATGGCCCTGCGCGGAGAGTGAGAATTAGCCCAGAAATGACAGTTCCTTCAGCACGGGAGGAAGGCAGGTGCTGGGTCCAGGATGCTCCGGCAACACCCGCCGTGGACAGGTAGGAGCTGAGCTCTATCCGAGGGGGGAGGTTAATGTCGGAGGAAACATCTCAGCAGAGCCACTCAGCGGTGGGTTCTGCTGAGCTTTTTTAAGTATGAAAAACTCCTAACCCTTCCTCTCGGACTCGTGAGCTCTGATCACTCTTCCCGACCAGCATTTTAAGCTGTTTGTCCGTGTTCAGCATTTTGCCGCTTGGATCAGATGTCCAAAACTCGCCCGCTGTTTAACTTAAGTACCCAAACAGTGACACTCTTATCTACTAACGTCTTCAGCAGGGCCGCGGAATGTGTGAATCAGATTGAATTTCCCATCAGCCTTGAGCTTAACCTTAGTGGTGACCAGCCCCCGGGGGGAGAGAAATCGATGGGGAGGTAATTAGGGATCATGTAGTATCGGGGAAATAATTAAGGGGGGAGGGGGATCCCAGGAAGTAGTTCTCAGAAGCTGTGGTTGCCGGGTGATTCATCAGCAAGCACAGACACTGAGGATTCCTCCAAGGAAAGGAAGAGAAGTGTCCTTGTTACGGCAATCAAGGGAATTAGATATCGGATAGCGGTGTAATTATTCGAAGAAGGAAATTGTTCTCTTTCACTCAAGGTAAAGGAGAAGTCTGGCAGCTCTGAGTAGGGCTGCGGTGAGGAAGGGGCGTCCAGATGTCAGATGTTGGTGGAAAACCACGTAGTACGTGTGAAGCTCGCGTTGAAGGGAACCCGGGCACAGCGTAGCCCCTCTGGCCTTCAAGAAGGTCACACGTGACCCAGACCCTCCTTTATAACCGTAAGGGTTTACCCATCATCCCTGCACAGCCCTTGCGCACACCGCACGCGCCCCCCAGGCCCCCATACTCACGGCTCTGGCCCCGCTACACGTGCTCCCTGCGAGCATCTTGGATCCCTCGATGTCCTGACCCGTCACCGAGTCCTTGCCGTGGGAGCAGACCCTCACATCTCAGCGCACTTTGGTTTCTTACCCACAGCCTCATCCAATGCAAGACAAGAAGCTTCTGGGGCCACGTGGGACATCATGGCGGACGAATGTGCTCAACCGAGTCAGGGCCCCTGGGATGTCCACACCCGAAGCCCTGGAGCCTGTGAATTTGCAGGGATTTTGCAGGGGCACCTGGGTGGCTCGGACGATTAAGCACCTGACTCTTGGTTTCGGCTCAGCTCATGATCTCACGGTTCATGG
This sequence comes from Hyaena hyaena, assembly GCF_003009895.1. Classification (NCBI taxonomy): domain Eukaryota; kingdom Metazoa; phylum Chordata; class Mammalia; order Carnivora; family Hyaenidae; genus Hyaena; species Hyaena hyaena. The sequence goes on from NW_024080975.1 coordinate 382,527, forward strand.
GTTTGAGTCCTGCATTGGGCTCTGTGCTGACGGTATGGAGCCTGCTTGGGATTCTCTCTCTCTCTCTCTCTCTCTGCCTCTCCCCTGCTTGCTGTCTCTCAAAATAAATAAATAAAATAAACTTTAAAAGTAAAAAGGAAGTTCAGTCAATTCACCAAAGATCTGGCCACGGAAGACCCCGTGAGACGGTGAACCCTGTGAACCCTGAACTGGCAGGGGTCCTGGGGGGTAACAGTCAGTAAGCGTTCAGCCGGGGATACATCAGGGATCGCCCTTCCAGAGAGGCCCCGGGCGTCCTCAGCCTTCCTCCATCCACCTCTCGCAGGCCCAGATCTGTCTCTTAAAGTGGAGGGAATGAGCGGCGCTGACCCCTGTGCCTTGGTTTCTCCATCTGAAGCCGTGTCTGATACACGGAGCTACGTCACAGGCCTGATCTGAGGACTCGGGAGGCTGATAGTGGCAGGCAGAGAGCAGGTCGGTGCCCGGGGCACAGCAGACGTTCCACAGGCCAAGCCTTCGAAAGCCCTTGAAGGCTTGGATCGTCCTTCGAAGCCCCTGCTGTGCGCCCGACACCGGGCGTGCAGACTCGAGGGTGGTGCAGACGCCGGCCTCCGCTGCCCACCATCCGGGCAGGAACGCGTGGCACCGGCCGACACGTAACCGCCTGCTGTCGAGCCGGGCTCGTGCTCGGGGCCGGGGCTTACAGGTGCGAAGTTCTGCGAAACGCACACCCGACCCGGGGGGACACGATCGGACAGTTCCCGGGCGAGGCGGAGGCTCAGCTCGAGCTTGAGCGATGGCTTCCCTCGTCTCTCACTTTGCCTAACCTCGGCTTGCCAGTCCTCAGGGGCAGCCCGTTCGGGACTCTGACTTGAATGGGAACATCTCCGCTTCAAGGATGCCTGGGATTCAGTCTCAGAACGTGGCAGAGGACGGGACTCTGGATGTGGCCGGGCGCTCACTGCGTGGGCTGATACTTGAGTGACAGGTCCAGCTGCAGGGGGGGCGGGGTCGCGGGTCCGGGTGACCATCGAGGCACCTGCCCTCCAGGCTCCCACCCGCCCCTGCTGGCCACGTGTGAGTCTTCCTAATTCCTAGTCTTCTTACAACACGGGCCCCCCAAAGAGGTCAGCCTTCCGTATGTGAGGCTGGGGCTCTGACGAGCCCAACAGACGCCGCCTGTTCCATTCTTTCCATCAGCTTCACTGTATCCTTTGGTCAAAGCAAACCCAGCCCAGCCCGGATTCACTGTGAAGGGGAGCAGATCCCACCTCTCGGCACAAGTCTCTAAATATTTGCCGCCATCTTTGATACGCTAACATGGTCACACAAACAGGCTGCGCCTTCTGCTCCCCTGCCACCAAGTGGGGCCACGGGGCTGAGTTTCATCCATAAAAGGGGAGCAGAAGTGATGCCAGTGCCAAATTCTGGTGGCTAGAAAGTGACCCAGAGAATTCAGAGGAGGAGACACAGGAGACGGGACGAGCCTGGGTCCCTGATAATCGAGGATGCAAAGACACACACCCCACAGGCCTGCACTGCACTGCAACACAGGCACTGCGATTTTAGGATGGGTCTGCATTTACTTACACCCACCAATTCTTCAACACCCCTCCCATCAGAAAGTGAAACCACCTCCCTCTTGTCCTGAATAAGGGCCGGTCTCAGCCGCCCCCTTCTGACAAGCAGGCTGTAGCGGACGGGGCCCTGCATGGCCTCTGAGGTCGGGTCAGCAAAGGCCCTGTGTCTTGGCCTGGCTCTCGCCCAGGGCACCTGCCCTTGGGATCCAGGAGCCTCGCTGTAAGCGAGCCCGATCCATGGAGACGAGGCGGGGAGTCAGTCCACAGCCCTGGCCGAGGTCCAGACTCCCGGTGCGCATGCGGAGTGAGTCAGGCTTCCCACACCCCCGGCTCCAGGCAGCCCCAGCTGAGGCCGAGTGGGTCCGAGACGCAGGCACAGAACACACACGCCGTCTGCGCTAACACACCACGTGCGGGGTCACCCCTAACTCAGCAACAGAGAAAGAACAGCACCTCGATCAGTAACGCCCTCGACCTGGGTTCCCGCGGTCCCCCTTCATTCGGAGGGACTTTCACGCAAACGCAGGGCTCCTAGGTACACCTCCCACAAGGCGTGGGCCAGTCCAGCACGCTGAAGAGTCACCTGCTCCAAAGGGTGACCTCTGTCCCGCTGGGAACCGCCGGGCCCCCCTGCCCGGTTGGCTGGAGCCAGAACGGGCGACCGAAACAGTGAGTTCTGGACACGGAAGGGCTTGTGTCCCCACCTCTGGTCGCCGGACACTCACGGCCCTTTATCTGCTCCACTCTGCTCGCATCACACGCCTCCTCGCCGTGCTCACGAAGGCACGCACGCTCTGCCCTGCAGACAGACCCAGCACGGGGCCTTCTCTCCTCTCCCCTCGGGCCTGGTGGGGCCTCCCCGGGAAGGGCTAATGGGGGTGGCCTTTGTGGGCACCAGTCCCCTCTCAGGCCTCAGCTCACGTGTCCCTCCGGTCTGAGGGGTCCCCACCCCGCTCGCCAGCGCACCCGCGTGCTGCTCGGTTCACCTGGGGCGTCCTCTGGCTCGAGCTATTTGCTTCCCTCCTGTCCAACCGAGTTCCCCACCAGCTGGGTTTTAAGCCCCATGCGAGCAGGGATGTGGGACTTCCCTTCCCGCCCGTCCCCCAGCACCCGGCACGTGACCAGCACACGTTTGTTGAATTAATGAGGGACGTGTACCTTTCTCTGCACCCAAATCACTTTTGTTCATGTGGAATAGTAACTCCTGCCATCTAGCATCATGCAAAAACAACAGGGGTTATTTAAAAAAAGTTTTTTTAATGTTTAATTATTTTTGAGAGAGAGAGAGACACACACACAAAGAGAGAGAGAGAGAGAGAGAGAGAGAGACAGCATGAGTGGGGGAGGGGCAGAGAGAGATGGAGACACAGAATCTGAAACAGGCTCCAGGCTCCGAGCTGTCAGCGCAGAGCCCGACGCGGGGCTCGAACTCGCACTGTGAGATCAGGACCTGAGCTGAAGCCGGATGCTTACCCGACTGAGCCCCCCAGGACCCCACACCATGCGTAATTCGCCCAATCTCAGCACAGTTGCCTACGCAGACGGAAGCTGAGGCAGATGGTCTTTTCGGGTGGACCCCGGTGGTCATCTCCACCTCGTGCTCATGCCCTTGGGGACTGACTCACAGAATGCAGCGGAAGCAAAGGGAAACCACCTTCACCTGCTGCCTGGCACGGTCTCCGGCCCCATCCCTTCCCAGACTCTCAGTCTGGGAAGAGCAAGTCTGTTGTGAGCGCCCCGTGGAGAAGCCGTGTGGCAAGAAACCAGGCCTGCAGTCAACAGCCAGTGACTACCCGAAGCTGCCAACAGCCACACGGTCGGCTGAGGAGCGCACCGCCCCTCCCCCAGCCAACCCGGACGCCGGCGATCCCGCCACCTGCAGCCTTTGGGAAGCACCCAGCCGGGCTCTGCCTGGACTCCTGGCCCGTGGAAACCAGGACGGAAGAAACGTTTGTGGTTTTAAATGACCGAGTTCGGGGTAATTTGTTATGCTGAGCTAGATAATTAATATAAAGCTCTAGTTGTAAAAATCTAGACCTATTTCTGTGGGGCGCCTGGGGGCTCAGTCGGGTAAGCGTCTGACTCTGGCGCAGGTCATGATCTCATGGTTCATGGGCTCGAGCCCCGCGTCGGGCTCTGTGCTAACCGCTCAGAGCCTGGAGCCTGTTTCGGATTCTGTGTCTCCCTCTCTCTCTGCCCCTCCCCTGCTCACGCTCTGTCTCTCTCTAAAAAATAAATAAACATTATAAAAAAGAATGTCTGGGTCTTTGAGGATGGCTTTGTCAAGCCCCCCAAGCACCCTGCGATGGGGTTGACCGATTTGCTGAAAACTTGAGTCAGGTTACCTTCTATTCAACATCAGACAGAACTCTTTAATCGGAGTATTCAAAAAATGGGCCATCACGAACCTCAGCTTTGAACACTCTTAGCAAATTCTCATCACAGGGGGGAAGGGCTGGAGAGCAGAAGACATTGCTGTCATTCTGCAGAAGCAGGGGAGGAACAGAAAAACCTAATTAGTGAAGGTGCAAAATAATGGGCAAGGTTTGAGCTGGAGACACCCTGACCTGGGAGAAGAGTGTCTTGATAGAGTTTGTCTATTAATTAGATAATTAATTAACTATCAGAATTATTTGACAGGCTTCCTTTTGGGCAAATACGTCAAAGAAAGGTGCTGAATAGAGGCTAAAAGGGCACAGTGCGAAAACGTTTGGGCTGAACATTCTATCATTAATTCAATATTTGAAGATCTAATAAAAACATGTTTTATGTGGCCACACTGGTTCTAAACTTAGATAGATTTTACTGGAAAAAAACCTGTATTCTTCAGAAAAATATCCATGGCATCGTATTAGAGACAGATATGCCAGAGAAACTAATAAAATGATGGCGTATGCACCATGATGGTAAATCTCAGGGTCAACCTGACTTCCCAGACATCTGGGTCAACACGATCTCCAGGTGTTTCTTCAAAGGACTGACCTTTGAACTGATACGCTGAGGACAGCAGACGGCCTTCCCCAGTGTGGGGGGCTTCACCCAATCCACTCAGGGCCTTGAAGAGACCAAAAAGCCAGAGGAAGGGAGAGTTCTCTCCCTCTCCCTCTCTCTCTCTCTCTCTCTGCCTGACTACTTAGCTAGAACACCTGTGCTCTCCTGCCCTCAGAATGGGGCTCACATACCCCACCGGGCCTTGTGACACTCACTGAAACCCCACCCCTGGCTTTCCTGGGCCTCCAATTACAGGTGACAAGTTGGCAATTTGCGGGACTTCTCAGTGCCCTTAATCATGCGGGACAATTCCTCACAGTATATTTCTTTATACATATGTTCCTTATGTATGTATATATACTATATATACATACGTACATAAATGAAAATATATACATATACTTGCGTACATATATACTTATTTCGCATCTGTATTTTGTTTATGTATATAAACGCTATGTATATATATATATGTATACCATTGATTCTGTTTCTCTGGAGAACCCTAAGAACAATTAGCCCGCTTTATGTTATTTCTAAATTAACATAAAATATTTATATAAAATGTAATAACAAACTATTTCTACTTAATACAAAGCATTGAACTTTCTTTTTCTGTAATGCACACAGATGATGTTCACGGTTGAGAAAACGCTATCATCATTCTGGAAATAGTTTCCGAGTACATCTCATAGACCCACCAACATAATCACACCAATCTGTCAGTCCCTAAAGAGATTATTTAGAGGACGGAGTGTTAATCGTTTTTAAAACTCTCACTCTTGACGGATGTCTGGGCTCAGTGATATGAGACAGAACGTCCTTCTTGAGCGAAGGGATGGAGCTCCCATCTCCAAAGGAGGAGGGACGTCCCTGCTCGAGGGCACGCTCCCCTGGTCCGTGGGACGTATTTCTTACGCTCTCTCCACCTTCTGAGCTTTTCTGCTGGTGGTGTTGCCTCAAGCAGTGACGTGCTCTTTGTCTCTTTTCCCATCAGACACCCCGTGATTGAAAAGCTATCGTCCTTTGAGGCCAAAATGAAGAGTGGGCGCCCTGAGCACTGGGTGTGGGGTGGCACCGCGCAGGGCAGTGAGGTGGCCTCGGGGCACAGCAGGGCGGGCAGGCTCGTGCCCCATCTCTCGGGGCCCCGCGCTTCCCTCAACCCCCGCTGCACCCTGTGTCTCTTCTGTATCCAGCAAACACAGCGATTCTCGAAAACCTCAGATCACGTCACTGCCCTGCTCAAAGCCACCCAACTCCCCTCCCCCACTTATCCCCCTCCCCCCCCCCCCCCCCCCCCCCGCTGCTCACTGCGAGGAACATTCCAGATACTGCAGGATGCAAACACACCTCCACCTCCTGGGCTCCTCCCTCCCCAGCGGCCTGTGCTGTGGTCACCTACACCTGCCCATCCGGGCTCCCCTGGGTCTGCAGTAACTGACGACTCCAAGGTGCTGGCTGCCCCCCCTGGGAGCAGAAATGGTGGTCGTGACGCCTCACGCCTTCTCCCCCTTCCCTCCTGCCCTTGCTAAGGCGTCCCTTTGAGCCCACACAATGCTGGGCTCGGCCCCCAAAGGCTTTGCGAAACCCGACATACCTCAGCCCCAGGCAGAGGCTTTCCACGGGCTCTCGTGGTTTGGCGTGGCCTCTATGCCCCTGCCTGACCCCAGAACTACGCTCCCGGGGCGGGGGGAGGGGTCGCAGGCCCTTATTCTGAGCCCCAGGGGAGAGGCGGGCGAGCCAACCCCCTCACTGTTCACGGCGCAGTCTATGCAGGCCGCGTGGGCCTTGACCTTCAGCAGTGCAGCTTTGCAGCTCACGTCTCATGCTCTCGTGCATGTAAATCTGGGGGCTTTAATGCCCCCCCTTGAGGTGTTTGCTGCCAGCCCATGGGTGGGGGGCAGCAGGGGCGCAGGGAGAGACGGAATCTGAACACCTCTCGGAACAGATTACTGTGGGTGTAGACCCAGGAGCTGAGCAGGCGTTCGTCAGGTAACCGGAGAGGAAAGCCTCCTGGGAGACGCACGTGCGGGCGGCGCGTCCCAGCCTCTCCACACGTTGCCCCGTTTGCCCCACAAAACACACGGGCTGACCCAAACGCCGCTGGTCAGAAACAACTCGGCTGCGGCACGTGCAAGGCTGCTGCTCCGTGGACGGAAAAGCGAATGGGCGGCAGCCGGGAGCATCGGCGAGCAGAGTCTCACGTCTGAGACCCCGAAGCCGCCGTCCGGGAGCACCTGCAGCGTGAGCCCAGCCAGGCAGCATCTCCATGCGCACGGGACTAAAACATAGCGCTCAGGCTGCATTGCACGTGCAGTAAAGTAACAAAGACGAGGAAGAGAAGAAGGTATGTAGCCCATGGGGGCTGGGCTAATTCTTCTTTATACGATACTTATGCTTTATACGTTGCTGGGGTGTTTGTTTTTTGACAGAGAGAGAGAGAGAGAGAGAGAGAGAGCGCGCGCATGAGCAGAGGAAGGGCAGAGGGAGAGGGAGAATCCCAAGCAGACTCTAGGCTCAGCACCGAGCCTGACGTGGGGCTCGATCCCACCACCCTGGGATCATGACCTGAGCCGAAATTGAGAGTCGGATGCTCAACTGACTGAGCCACCCAGGCGCCCCTGCTTTACTTTTTAATATGGAATTTTGTATCATTTCATTTAAAAAGGAGAGGTCTTCCGTGGAGAATGGAATGTGCCTGCAACGCTCAGCAGCTCAGAGAGAGAGAGAATTATGGACAAAACGGGCACCAGGCCCCTCTCGTCTTTACTCCCTCTGATCCGATTAAAGAAGGAGCTTCAGGTCCTCTCCCCCCGGCTCCAGGCGTGCCGTCTGCAGAGGCGGGCAGGAGGCACAAGATAAAACTGACCCTTGGGGGGCGTGTGCATGAGTGTGTGTGTGTGTGTGTGTGTGTGTGTGTGTGTGCGTGTAAGCTTTGCCCTTGGCAGGTCCTGCTCTTGAGGCAGAATCTGAAGACAAAGGGGGTTTATTGCAGGGACCTCGACAGCTGACACGGCGAAGCGGCTGCTGCTGGGGCCTGTGGACCAAACCCAGCCGCCTGCTGCCCGGAGAGCGAGGACTGTTTCCTCCTGCGGCAGCTGAAGGCCCTCTGATCTCCGGGGAGACGGCAGAGTGGGGCCGGGCACGCGGGCCTGCTGGCCGGGCTGGGCTGGGGCCAGGCGTCCCCACAGCCCTCACAGCCCGCAGCCCGCTCCCCGTCACAGCCACGCCAGGTGCTGGAGGCGGCACGAAGCAGGGATCCAGTGCTCGGGGCCCTGATCTGAGGCCGCAGGCGACGGCTCGAGGAGCCGCATTGACCCGGAGAATCCAGAGAACGTCGGCCCTCCATTCTGCCTGGGGGTCAAGGACAATCCCATTCTGCCTGGGGGTCAAGGACAATCCCATTCTTTTTTTTTTTTTTAATTTTTTAATGTTTTATTTATTTCTAAGAGAGAGAGAGAGAGACAGCGTGAGCAGGGGAGGGTCAGAGAGAGAGGGAGTCACAGACTGAAACAGGTTCCAGGCTCTGAGCTGGCAGTCAGCACAGAGCCCGACGCGGGGCTCGAACCCACGAACCGCGGTATCATGACCCAAGCGAAAGTCGGACGCTTAACCGACTAAGCCACCCAGGCGCCCCATGGACAATCCCGTTCTCCCTGGGGGTCAAGGACAATCCAGAGGAGAACGGCGTCCCGTCCATCCTTCCTGGGGGCCGAGAGAGCGCGAGCCAGGCGCTGGCATGGCGTTAACCCCTCTTCAGCCTTGGCCAACTGCCACGTTTGAGGCCTCGGCCACGGGCGGGTGACCGTGGGTAGCTGTTTCTTTGGCACTTAATTTGGCAATTGCCCGTCATTGTGGTTTCCACCTAAGGCAGCAATACCATTTCCTTTCCAACACGCCGGGAGGACAGGAGGCTGCCCGGCCCGGGCTCCGGGTGCTCAGCGCACACTCTCCCGTGTAGTTCCCCCGCCGCCTCAGGAGCCAGAGGCAAAGGGCACCCCGAGCAGACCGGGGCGTCCGCGCCCGGCCCCGTGCGCAGCCAGCACCCCGTGCTCGCCCTCCAGCGGGCGGGAAGAGGGTGGCGGTTTAAAGGCAGGTGTCGGTGTGTCATACTCGTGTCCACCAGAAAGGTGCCCGGTCCCGGAGCCAAGCCCCCGGGCCGTGGGAACGGGACCTTCCTTGGGAGCAGGGTGTCTGCAGGTGGGTCAGGTGAAGAGGTTGCCCGACTGGGCCGGCGCAGGGGCGCGGCAGCAGGGCCGACGTGGCAGGGACGCACCTGCGCCCAGGCGAGCGGCAGCAGCAGAAGCAGGGAGACGCCGGGAAGGGTCCTCCCCGGAGGCTGCAGAGGACGTGGGGTCCCGCCCGCATGTGGTCCCGGACCTCCAGACCCCAAGCCGTGGACACTGCGTTTCCGCGGCCTTGAGCCCCGGTTTCTGGCTGTGTCGCAGCAGCCCTGGGAAGCCCCGCTCAGAGCAGCAACCGTGCCGCCAGAGCGGACGTGACTGGGAAGCTCGGTGAGGCCCGGTCGGGCCCGGGGCCCCCCCCCAGGGCCACTGTCCAGGCGCCCCCCGTGACCCGGGCACACCCCCCCCGTGACCGGGCACCCCCCCCGTGACCCGGGCACCCCCTCCGTGACCCGGGCACCCCCCCGTGACCCGGGCACACACCCCCCCGTGACCCGGGCACACCCCCATGACCTGGGCACCCCCCCATGGCCCTGGCGGCCCCACTGCTGTGGTTTGCAGGTTTCCCTGTGGACTTTGTCGCCGTTTCTGCACGACGAAGCCCTCAGTTCAGAGGCCACCACCCAGCTCCTGGCAAAGGACAGCCTCTGACACTCACCCGGAGGTGCGCCGAGCTCACTGCAGACCGCCCCCTGGGCACAGCCCCTCTGGAGCCCAGCCCCCTGCCTGGCGTTTTAATAAAAAGGTCTCAGTGCTGACAACCAGACAGGAGCTGGGGGGCAGCCCCGATTTTTGGAGGTCTTCTTAGAAAGTAACGGAGCGTGCATCTGCTCATCCCCGTAGGTGTTTCCCCTTCCTGGGGGGAAAGCCCACCTTCCTCGGGAAGCCACACACCCCAGTTTTGATCCGTGTGGCTTGGGAGAGCCCTCTCTGGGTGGCGTGTGACCAGGCCTGGGCAACAGGTGCTTTGGTAATGAGCCTGTGTCCGTCATCCTGCTAACTGGCCAGTGAGATCGACTCTAAGACTTCTGATGGAACCTTTGCGAAGAGGAACCCCACTTTCACAGGACTCAAAGCTGGTAGAGCGAATGCTCACAGCCCCTGGTGACCAAGGGATCCTGCAACCTTGTGGGAAAAGATGGTCTGAGGGTAAAATCGTGCCCAAAAGACGGAGAGAGTCTGAATTCTGACATCATGTCAGTTGCTGGATTCAGCCATCCCTGAAACCCACATCTGGGCTTTTGGCTTCTTTAAACCAATTAACTCTGTCACAATTTTACGACAGTGATGTATTTCTCTAGTTTGGTACCTTTGTAGCACACTTGCTGACATAAGTCAGATCCCTTGTCAGCGAGGACAGGAAAGGAAGACTGTGGAGTCTGCCTCTTGGGTGAGCTTCCCTCCAGAAAGGAAGAGCCAATTTGGGCTAATGAGTGTGGGAAGCAATGGCTTTACCTCGTCGGAGTGATAAAAATTGCTGTAATGTGAATTCTCTGCCTGAGACGGATAAATTCATCCAGGTGTTATGTTCTACCCCGTGACCCACCGTTCGGAAGGTTCCGGAGACAGTGGCACAGATGGTCGATTTTTCATGCTGACGGACTTTTCCAGAAAAGGTGCTTCTGTTTCCCTCTGAATGGCCGTAATGGACCAGCTGCTTATTCAGCACTTTCAGCTATTGACTCTCTCACATCAAAGGCCAGAAACTCAGACGGTGCCCGGGCCTGGCAGGCGGAGGGTGCACGCGTGTCTCTGCAGAGAGGCAGGAACCGTGACGAACCAGAGAGACACCCTTCCAAGGGAGGCAGCCCCGTTTGTGCCCCGGGACCGGAGTACCATCTTGACCTATTTTCTGGTGAAGTCCTCAGAGTTTAGATTTTTTTCTTAATGTACAATCTCCTGATTTTCCAATGTCGGGTGCAGTGGTTTGATGGTGTAGCCCCCAAATTCACACTAGGTAGAACCTCAGAACGTGACGTCCTTTGGAAACAGGGTCATGGCAGATGTCATTAAGGTAAGGACGGAGTTGAGAGCATCCTGGATTGGGGCGGCCCCGAGCCCAGTGAAAGTGTCCTTATCACAGACGGGAAAGAACACACTGAGACACACGAGGGGGTGGCACAGGAAGACCGTGCCCTTCAAGAACCTCTAGGGGCGCCTGGGGGGCTTAGTCGGTTAAGCGTCCGACTTCAGCTCAGGTCATGATCTCACGGTTCGTGGGTTCGGGCCCCGCGTCGGGCTCCCTGCTGACAGCTCAGAGCCTGGAGCCTGTTTCGGATCCTGTGTCTCCCTCTCTCTCTGCCCCTCCTCTGCTCATGCTCTGTCTCTCTCTCTCTCTCTCTCTCAGAAATAAATAAAATAAATAAATAAATAAATAAGTTAAGTGCGGATAAGAGGGGTTCATCTACTCCGGGGCCTGTGAGTGGACAGGTCTTTGCTCGGTGTGGGAGGTGTCCTGCCCCCGAGGGCTGCGAACTCGCCCAGGCTGGGTGGTACGGGCTCAGCGGACCGCACACTTCTCCCCACTTCGAAACCCCCTTGGCACCCTGGGCAAGCCACAGAGCCCCTGGCTTCTGCCCTGGGTGTCCCCTGGCCCCCCGGGGGGGGATGCCTGGGGACCCGCACAGCACGCACCGGTGGGCACCCCAGGAGCGGTCAGGGAGTGAATGCCACATTTGGCAGTGGGGACGGGACAGACAGACTTCCCCGTTCTCCCAGAAAGACAGTTCTGAGATGCATTTCAGAAGGTCCCTCCGAACGACCCACACACTCCGTGCCAGGGGGCCGTGGTGGCAGCCACTTTTCTTACCTGCTCTTTCCCCCCTCCTGCCCCGCCCGCACTCCTGCAATCGCTCAGACCACACGGGCTCTCCTCCAGACAGACGCCGTAACCAAGGGCCAGCACTGGGGTGGGGGGATGCCTGGGTGGCTCAGTCAGTTAAGGGTCCGGCTCTTGGTTTCCGCTCAGGTCATGATCTCAGGGTTCGTGAGTTCGAGCCCCCCATGAGGCTCTGCGGGGACAGTGTGGAACTTGCTTGGGATTCTGTCTCTCCTCTCTCTGCCCCTTCCCTGCTCACACACTCACTCTTTCAAAATAAATGAATACACTTAAAAAAAAAAATCCACAATCTCTGAATCCCTCTTGTGCTAAAAGCAAAAACAAAACCCAAAACTATACACTTATGTCCGAGCTCCCTGGCAATGGGAAAACAGCAGCCCAGGTTACAAGGACCCTGTGTGCATGAAGTGCGATAAAGCCAAAGACAAAAACAACTTATCTTAACCCTAATACACTTCGAGTAGTTCTCAATAATTTCACTGACTCTGAACCTAAGAGGTTTCAGAAAAATGGCTTCAGTGACCACATTCCATACAAACATCTTGGTGGATTCTAACTGTATTTTTCACCACTGTACGGATCTTTTACTTTTTAAAAACTGAGATACAATTGACATGTAACATTGTAAGTTTAAGGTATACAACATGTGGATTGCAAACATGTATATACTGCAGCACCACTGCCCTCGATAACACCTCGATCACATCACATAGTTATCAGTTCTTTTCTGTGGAGGGAACAATTAACATCCTGTGTCTCATCAACCTTGAAGTTCATAATACAGCATGGTTGACTATAATCACTATGCTACGCATTATCTCTCCAGGATTTATCTATCAACCAGTTCCCAGTTTGTAGCTTTTAAAAAACATATTTTTTTTCTAGTGGAGCCTTTCAAAAAATTTCCTTAGCAGTTTCTGAAAATATTCTGTAGTTCCATTTTCAGCCACTAGATGGCAGGACAAATAAGAACTGGCATATACTAATGGGTTTATTGCTGACTGGAACGGACAGGAGTCTAGTCTACACGGTGGGCAAGTGGCTTTCCCTGAGGCTTTCCCTGCATTCACTGCTTCACCACAGGGGATAATGCTACACTACCACCTTATACTGTCTTCACTATGGTCCTTACACTTTCAGAAATGTTATCACTTGCTTACATGTTCACTGTGCGTCTCCCTCCATGAAACATCAGCTCCCGAAGAGCTGGGACTTTGTTCTGTTCACAGCTGCACCCTCCAAATTTACAACAGATCCAGGTAGCTCAGGGGCATTTGTTGAATGGATGAATGACAGGAGTGACAGATGAATGTGACATGTGATCCACACTAATGGGCCAAGTCTCCTCTGACTTTCCTGTTTCCAAAGGCATCACAGCTCACTGTGAGTGACAATCTGCATGTAATGTGGTGTCCAGGACGTTAGCAAACTGCTGAACTCGGTGGTTTGGTTTATGTCTTTGAAATATCTGTGCCCTAAAGAGCAGTAAGCAAGAAATCCTCTGGGTCTAACTACCTTGGTTCGAGTTCCAAATTAAAAATGGCAAGCATAAATCCACTCGGAGGCTCCTGTGATCACGCCTGAAGGGTGCCCGTCCCTTCCAGCTCCAGGCTCCACAAGTGACTCACGTAGCAGTGAAGGTGTACGTTCTGGTGAATTAAGTTTTCTTTTGATAAATCACCCATTTGCGGTTAGTCGAAGCAGTCCAAAGATGCTGCTGGAGTGCCGTGCAGGCTCTAACCCGTGGACTGAGAAAGCAGGTGATGTGAACAGCAGGGCCAGGATTCTTGCAGAGCATGGGCTCGGGGCCCCTCACCCCATCTTGCAAGCCAGCAATGACACGACTCCGCCCTCCACTTCTGTCCTCACTACGGAGTCTGAATCTCCTGCCTCCTTCGTTCGCTCACAAGGACCCTTGTGATTCCAAGTCTCACAGGTAACCCAAGATCATCCCTCCGCCTCAAAATCCTCAACTTAATCACACCTACAAAGCCTGTTTTGCCACGTAAGGGAACATATCCATGGGTTCTGGGGATTAGGACGTGGACACCTTTGTGGGTGGTGGGTGGGCATTACGTAGTCTACGGCAGCGCCGATCTGCATGTTAGCCTAGGGGGTGACAGTTCCAGACTGGACAGCAGTAGCACCATCAGAGAATCTAGGCGACTGTGAGCAAGGAAGGCAATGAGAGGAGCCCGTCGGCCCACGCAGGCTGGCCCCGGTTCGACTGGAGACCAGGACGGCTCCCGTGACGTGGCCATCTCACTGTGGTCTCCAGCCACACCAGCAATAATCACACCTGCAAACAGTGTGGTCGGAGTCAAAGATGCAAGTCAGCAGGTGCGGCCCTGCTCACTCCATAATTCAAGGAAGCACACGTGGGGTTGGAAGGTTCTGGCAGCCCAGGCACGGGGTCCACCGGGTCGGAGGAGTTTGGCAGTTTATCGTTTCAGGCAGGAGAGGCCCCTTATCAACACTCAGGGGTCTACGTGACAAATACGATCGCTGGACATCTAACAGGTACATCATGGTGACTTGACATCTCAATAAAACTGAAAGCAAAACAAAAATTATCTGGGGCGCCTGGGCGGCTCAGTTGGTTGAGTTCCGACTCCGGATTTCGGCTCAGGTTGTGATCCCAGGGCCATGAGATCGAGCCCTGTGTCGGGCTCCAGGCTGATAGTGCCGAGGCTCCTGGGCTCCTGGGGATTCTCTCTGTCCTTCCCCCTCCCCTCCCCCCGCTTGCATCTTCGCTCTCTAATAATAATTTAAAAATATATACCAATAGCCCCTCCGCCCCCCGAATACAATCTAACACTGAGAATCCATCTACTGTTCCTAAGTAAACTCCCGCGCCCGGTGCACTTCCTGTCCTCCGGCTGCAGGCTCGGGGTGAAGCCCAGGCCCCCGTCCGACCCCCGCAGGCAGGGCAGTGGTACAGCCCCTGCCACCAGCACATTTCCGCCTCAAACGTGTCACTTAGTCGCAGCCCCAAAGCGCCTCTTTCCGGTCCCCCTGGTGGATTTCCGTTGCGCCCGCAGGTGAGGAGCAGCTGTGCGGACGCGCCTTCCGTCTGGCAGGGACGGGGTTCCGCCTGGAGCCGCGGGATAATAAAGCTCTGCTTCATACGCCTTCGTAGGCAGAGTGAATGTCTAACCCCCGGCTGATACAAATGGCCTGTAATTTTCTTCACCTCGGGAACGTGCCACTTTCGGGATTGGGATGGAGACAAGTTAAAAGTCCTAGGCCAGGAGTGAGGAGGGACCGGGAGACACGGGCAGACCTGTCCTGCAGCCCGGGAGCTGTGCTCGGCAGCCGGGGCTCCTGACGGCCTGGGGCGCGTGGGAGAAGCTGCACTCGCCCTGACTCGGTTTCTGAAAACGAGCGCTGGTTTGTTCGTGTCCACGTGTACGAATTATACAAACTCAGGCCTGGCTACATGTGGAGGAAGCGCCTCTGGCGTTTCACTGAGTGCGCGTGCAGTGTACCTGGACGCCTTGTGAGCTTCGCCTGTGACAACAGGCCAGACAGCGCCTCCCTCGCACGCGCGGCTTTGACCTTCTGCAGTGTGGCTTGCCGGCCAGCCACTGTGGCGGGCCGAGGAGCAGCCCCCAAAGATCTCCACGTGCAAGCGGCAGAGGCCTGTGAACACGGCCGCACGGTCACGAGCCCACTGGCGCAGAGACGGGACATCATCCGGAGCGGCTGGGCCGCTGGGATCCCGGGAGCCCTTACGAGTGGGGGGAGGGGCGGCCGAGTGAGGGATGCTCAGCAGGCCACCGGCAGACTGAGGGAGGGCCCAGCAGAGGGGCGCGGGCGGACAGACGGACGGACGGCCGCCTGGGGCTGGAGACGGCAAGGGAACCGATCGTCCCCGGAGCCGCTGGGTCGTGTCATGTCCAGGCTGCAGGTCCGGCAGACAGCAGCCTCCACAGGGGATGGGCCTGTGTGGGCGCAGCCCGGGACCCGGCTGCACCCACTTTCCAGGGCTGCGTCTGCACCCACAGAAACCCCTCCTCTCAGGCCGGGAGCGAGAGCGAGCCCCTCGGAGGCCTGAGTCCCGTCTGGCTGTGGCGGCGCAGACCCCCCTCCCCCATGCCCAGCTGCACTGGGTTCGGGCCCACCTCCTCCGCTCCGGTTTCTTCCCTTGAGACCACCTGCAAAGACCCGGCGTGCGATAAGGTCACGTTCACAGGTCGTGGGCGGACCTGACTTTTGGGGGGACTCTGCTCACCCAGGACTGCGGCCGTTTCGTTCTCCACCAGCACAGATGAGAGGCGGGCCTCTCACAGCCTCGTGGCTGTGTGTCTGACGGGGCCCAGCTGGCCCTGACGTGCACACGGGTGGGGCCACCGTGCGTTTCTCCCGTAGGACACACAGGAGGTGCCCCCACACACCGGGGCCCCTCTGGGCAGGCCTGTACCCCACCGCATTCCCACCTTGACTCTTCTTCCCACTCAGGGGACCAAGTCCAGCTTACGGAGGCGGCAAGAAGTTACCAGGGACTGAGGTGCTGACCTGTTCTTAAGAGCTAGTGCTGGGCGCAGCCTGGACGGGGCCTGGGGGCCAGGCGGGGAGGTGGAGGCTGGTCCTGTGACGGGGTCCAGACGCCCGTCCATCTCAGCCCAGACCCCGGGGTCCCGCAGGGCTGGGGGCCCACGTGAGTGTCTCACAAACCCCACACGGTCTGTGGCTGCCTCTGCTCCTTACCTGACACGTTTTGCTGGGTCCCAGGGCGTCTCTGGAAAATCCGCATGGAGAGGAGAAAAAATGGGGTCCTGAGGGGTCCCCTTTCCCCCTGGAGCCCATGACCGGGGTCACCCCTTCTTATGGTGCCAGTTAGGATGAGACAGACAGACGTAGCCCCGCCAGGGCCACACAGGCCTCGCCTCCAAGGAGCCCAGGTCCCGTGGCCGATTAGGAGGCTGGTGAACATGGTTCTCCACAGTTCGTGTCGCGTGACTGCCTTCCTCCTCTGCTTTCTGGTTTCTGCTTTTCGTTGATGTGATACGTCGTTTCAAGCAGACGCTATTTATATATCATTTCCTCTAAAATTAGGCCATTTCCCAGAAAGCAAGCTGATTCGACGCATGTTTTTAAGGGCCTGCTCACACGACTTCATTCGACTCGAAAGTGCCCATAAAATATGTGCCGTTTTAAGAGCAGTGAATCAGTCACTCAGTGGCGCACAGCAATTCCGGGCCATGACAGGGCTCCACTCCCAATGTGACCGCCGTCCTGCACCCTGTGGAACATTCCGGTAGCTGAGCAGCGTCCACGCGGTCTTACCAGGAACCCGTGATGCTGAGGCCGTGTGGGTCACATACAGAGTGGAACGCCTTCCCCACCGACCCACAGGGGAGGTCCTGTCGGACGCCCCAGCGGGGGGCCCCCGGCCCCCAGAGAAGCGGCGGACAGACGGACAGGGCGCACTGAACGCCACGGCCAGGCCCGGGAGGTCCGTCTGAAAGCAGACGGAGGTTCTGTCCCCACGCGCTCGTGCGGGAAAGCTGCCTCAGCTCACGAGTCGCCCAGGATGCTGCAGAGCCTTGTCCCGGCCACCGTCATCGAAGAGGAAGCCAGAGGGAGCGCCTCCAAAGGGAACGTGATGTTGCTCCCAGGCCGACACGCAAGCTACAGACGCTGCGGCTTCAGGGTGGACACGCGGGTTCTGTGACCCTCCCAGGACAGCACACGGGGTTTGTTTATCGACCACGGCTCGGTGTCGCAGGGGAACCCGATCATCCACCCCCCAGGCTGTCACTCCGATTCCCCGTCCGTCCGTCCACCCAGCAACTTGGGAGGCCTGAGGACAGACGCGGGACAAGGTGGGGACAGTGAGTCCCCGTCGCCCGACCTCCTTCCCCCTTCCTCGCCCCCTTTCGCCACCAAGTCCTTACGGAGAACGGGAGAACGCGCTGCTCACAGCAGTGGGGAGAGGCTCTGTTGTCCCCTGAAGATACAAGCTCCAGCTCCAGTGGACACTGTTTCTTTTCCTTATTACTGTTTGTTTATTTTGAGAGAGCGAGCGAGCGCAAGCCGGGGAGCAGCAGAGAGACAGGGTCCCAGGCAGGCTTGGTGCTGTTGGCCTGGACCCCGATGTAGGGCTCGATCCCCCTAACTGTGGGGTCATGGGATTCGGGAGATCGTGACCTCGGCCGAAGTCAGGCGCTCACACCCAGGCACCTGCAGTGGACACGATTTCTGAAACTGCTTCTCAAGCCAAACTCACACCATCAGCACGGAGAGCAGTCACGTGTCCAGTCTGCCTGCACTCCACCCGTCAGAGGGTTCCCCAGTTTTCTGTAGTTTTTCTATACTTTGTATTAAAAAAAAACAAAACCCACTGAAACAGTGAGGGGATTTTGTGTTCATTTTTGTTTTCTGCGAATCTGAAACTGTGTTTTATGCAGAGCAGGACTAGGAATAGCCATTGTGGAAAACTCGAAGGGCTGTGACAGGGATGGGTATTTTCCTGTGACCTCTCTCACCTCCTGACTCAGGAGACAGTGGTTTATGACGCCCTCTGGCCTCGGATACTGAGTAAGTGAAGGCCGTGCACAAACCACGCAGAGAAGTAGTTACTGGGTCTCCCATTTCAGGGGCTTTTTATAATAAAGTCACAACAGAAATACAGCAACAAATAGCAGTTTATTTAACAAAATTAGAGCCCCTGCAACCATGTAAAATAACAACACATACTATCAAACGCTTCGGTGCACACGGAACACTGAACACTGCCGGCGACCGGCGGCCCTGAACGGCGCCAGTTCTGCTCAGGGTGAGGTCTCCCGTGAGGTCTCCCCACGCGCCTCCGTGACTCGTCGTCCCCCTCGACGGTGCCCAGGACAGACGGGACAGGTTCACAACACCCTTCAGGGCGCCTGGGGGCTGCAGGTGGGACACACGCCCTTAAATATTTCTTGATGCGCGTTCTTTCGTAAGGAAACAAATCAACGTCAATGGGTCAAGCAGTGAGTTTCAGAAGCCGCAGATAAAACACACTCACAACGGAGGAACTGGCACTGGCAAGTCGGTGGCTTACGAAGAACCGCAAACATGACCTGCACACAAAATCTCTGTGGCATCTGCCACGTTTTTATCTCTTGCAAGGCCCTCCCCTTCCTCAGGATAAGCAGACGTGTATTAATCAGAAAGGAAACAGAAAGTGAGACAATCCGGCCTGGGAAGGAAAGAGCATCTGCCTCAAGCGCCAGGGTGCGGACCAGACGCGCGGTCTCCGGGCCCTCGGAGGCTCCGCCGCGGGTCCCCGTCCGCGGGGCTCAGGGAGGTCTTGAGGAGGCCCCGCGTGACCGGAGGGAGACCACGGAAAGGCACTTACCCAGCTCATCTGGGGGAAGAAAGGGGCCCGTGTGAGGCCGTGGGCGTCACGAGAGACACGCCCAGCACGTGGCCACAAGTCCCGGCGCCCGGCCGGCTTCCGCCTCGGGGCCGTTAGGTCCTCCTCCCGGCGGGTGCTCCGTTGGCTCGTGACCGCTGGCGGTCGTATCTCACGGACACGATGAGGAAGAGCAGGAGGGTGGCCCCCTGGATGGCGGCCAGGAGAAAGAAGTAATAGTTCAGGTGGCAGCCGTTAATATTCCCTGCGGACATGGGAGAGAAAGAGGGCGTTTGTAAGGTTTAACCCCTTACCTCTGGTTCCGAGCAAGGTCAGGGTGACTTTTAGCTGCGGTTATTTAAAAAAAATAAACATAAATAAAAGAAAAACAGCACCACGTGCCTGTAACTCAAAACACGCAAGTGCTCTGAAGCTAGCTGCGTGCCTACCACGGGCCCGGGCTGGGGTCCGTGGCGTGACCGCGCCCCCTCGGACCACTCTCCCCTGAAAGACGGAGGATGAGGGCCAGGGCACTGCAGCGACGGGCCCCACTTCTGTCCGCATCCTCTGGAGAACCTGGGCAGGGGGCTGAAGAGAGGTGTCAACAAGGTGAGCGAGGGGAGTATCCACTGGACGCAGCAGGAAAAATGTCGAGAAACTTTTTTCACTTCAAGTTCCTCCAGTGCAGAAAGATCGGGGGAAGTGAAGGAATGAGCCCACACGTCCCTGGGCCCCGGGAGCCCCGGAAGCAGATACGTGACCGCAAGTGTTTCCTTCCCGCCTTCTGCAGCGCCTGCCCCTCAGGCTCTGAGGTCACTTCCCCGCGACGGCTGGCGTGGAGCAGGAAGGTGACCAGAGAGACCACCTCCGTGCCGCTGGGGTCTGGACACCACGTCCCGTCAGGGGTCTGATTTACCGTGTGGCTCAGGAGCTCACAGACACTAGCCTTCACAACCAGGGCACGCGGCCGACATGCTCTATGCACTACAGGAAGACAATGTGTTTTCACATGTTTTCCCGTGAACGTGCAGGTCTCGGCAGACTCAACGTGACACAGGAGCGAACTTGACCCCAGTAGCTAACATACCAAATGCTCACCTCTGCCCTGAGCACTAAGCATTTACGTGCAATGTTCTCTTTAGGTCCCCATAAATCCCGAGAAGGCCAAAGAGGTAATGGTCACAGAACATGGAGCTCAACCAGCAAGGTTCAAATCCAAGTGGCCTGACGATCTGGGGGCTGCAGGGGACCTCACGGATAGGGTCACCATGGGGAGGAAACGTGCAGGAAACGCACCTGCCACAGCGCCCAGCACTCGCGCGGCTTCATTACTGCCGGGTGCAGGACCACCCACCCACGCCTGGCGGTCTTCCCACGGGAGAACCGTGTCTGAGGCACGGCCGGCCTCACCCACAACCGAGGAGCAGCGGGAAGGACATGTGAACAGCATGCAGTGATGCTCGTGCGGGAACATCCAGGGGCACGCACCCCACACGGACTGGCCCCGTCACCGTGACCCACAGGCGTCCCATCCCCTCCCGCCACTGACTGAAAAGCTCCCCGACACGACTCTCAACAGAGGAGCGAGCACGTGTGCTCGGTCTCACGGGGCGTGCGGAGCTGACTCATTACCACACGGAGGCTGGGTCCCCTGCAGGCTGTGTGAGGCGGGGCTGTTCTGGGCTTCCCTTGTCGGGAAGCTGGTACTGACACACAGCCAACCACACGCTGAGTACAGGTCTGTGCGCTCACACGTTCCCGGAGAATTCGCACGCACAGGCTGCGAGAGTCGGTGCTCTCGCACGTGGACTGGTCTGGGAAGGGCTCTGGGGACACCTCAATTTCTGACAGGCCACCTCTCAGCAGGCAGTTGAGAACAGTGTTTTACCCGTCAGGGTGGGTCAGGCCCCGTCCCAGGCACTGGGAGAGACCCACACACCCTCCGAGGAGCCGGGCTCTGCGGCCACACGGTGGGGTTGGCATTCGGTGCCAGGAGACAAAGTTGTCAGAACACAGAACACTCTAAGTGCCGATTGTGAAATACATTCTCCCCAAGGGGAAGAGTCACAACTTCTGGAGCTCAGCGGGCCTGCCGAGGGACTACAGGCCACACTCCCGGCGGGGACGGCCGTGGGGCGAGGGAGGGACTCAGAAACGCATCACCTCGTACAAGCAATGGCCTGTACGTTCTTGGGCCTCTTCGCAGACTGCAGGACGATGCACATAAAGCCATAAACTCGGGGCTATTAAAACCAGATTTCTTCTTGGAGGGGGGCTACCATGTCCCATTCGTTGCCCGAATCCCCTGGGGCGGGGGGGGGGGGCGGAGCTGGCCGGCCCACTGCACACGTCCTCCACCCCGGCTGCGGGGCGCAGGCACAGCTCACCCGAGCTCTCCTGACCGGAGTGGCGATAAGGTGGGCAGGGCAGTGGCCCGGGGCTGTCTGGAACACATGCTATGAAAACACCACCAACACACAGGACCCGGGTCCGAGCCATGCGCGTGCCGTGGGCGAGGACTGGAGACCAGTCTCGCGGGGCAGGGCCGGAATCCACCGTCAGAAATAAGGGGTGCACCGTGCTGAAGCCTGAGACACGAAATGAGCGGCGAGGGGACCAAATCTCGGGAAAGCAAGGAGACTGACCGAAGCCAACCATCCTTCAGGACACACTGAAAACCACCATGAAGAAGTAGAATCCACGTTCAAAGAACCAGAGACGTGGCGTGTGTAGCAGGCTTTCTGGGGAGGAGGGGCGTCCCGTGTACACAGAAGGAGCACATCGCGCTCACCGGGAGCCCACGAGCACTCCGGGACGCTGAGGGCGCCTGCCTCCCTGCCAGGGGCCTCGGGGGCGGAAACCGAGCCCTACCCCTGCCCGCTTGCTTCAGGACGCCCAGGCCTGTGCCCGCCGTGGAGATGCCCCAGCGGCTGGCACACAGTGCAGCCTGCGCCCCAGGGCCCGCGCCGGCAGCCTGGGTCTCTGGAAGCCACACTAGGACCCGCAGACCTACACCCACCCCTTAGGACAGAAATTTAAACTCAGTCAGCGAATGCCTCTCAAATTCTGTAATTTTGAGGGAAAGGTCCCCACACTTTCCCCAGAGTCTTAAGGGGATTTAGGACCTGAAGGTGGCTAAGAGCGCTGACCTGAGTGAACACTGCAAGATCACACAAGGTGATAAAGCAGTTTTCAGAGGGAAACGTAACACAAAAAGATAAAAATTTCCTTCATCTCCTGCGTGCATTTAAAAGCCAGCATAGGGGGACGCCTGGGGGGCTCAGTCAGTTAAGCGTCTGATTTCAGCTCAGGTCATGATCTCACGGTGCGTGGGTCCAAGCCCCGTGTCAGGCTCTGTGCTGACAGCTCGGAGTCTGGAGCCGGCTTTGGATTCTGTGTCTCTGGCTCTTTCTGCCCCTTCCCTGCTCACGCTGCCTCTCTCTCTCTCAAAAATAAAAAATAAGACAGTAAAAAAAATTATATAAATAAAAAAATAAATAAAAGCCACCATAAATCCAGAAACGACAAAACTCTGGTCTTTTCTGAGTGACTCTGTTCAGCACCCAAGATGCCACCTACTGGCGTGAACGTAAAATCCCATCATGACGGGTCACGAGGAAAGAAAGACAACTGTTTACCTGTGTTTTTGACACCAGAAAATGTAAAGGAAGTGTCAGGAAAAGAAAGGAAAATACAAGCCACGGTATAAGGGGACCGTGTACTAGAGGTTTTATCCGCGTCACAGAGATCCTGGCGCACAAGGGGGTCTGGTCACAGGTCAGAGACTTCTCAGGGCCCCTGGGGCACACAGGGTCACCGGGGCCTCGGGAGACCGGCAAGGGTGAAGGAGACGGCGGGGGGGGGGGCGGCGAAGGTCTCACACGGATCTGGGAACTGCTCACAGCAGCCCCCGGGCAGCCCCCCTCCCCTAATGCGACCCTGGCTCCTGCGACTGCAGGCGCGTGAGCAGCAGCCAACGGCCGTCTCCCAGCCGCCGGCGGGGCTCTTACCGAAGTCGGTGTGGTTGCTCATCCAGCCGATGGCTTTGAGGGACACGAGCTCTAACAGGCCGGAGCCCACGAACGAGCCAACGCCAGAGAAGAAGAAGAACAAGCCCATGATGGCGCTCTGCATGGACTTGGGGGCTGCCGAGTACGCAAACTCCAGGCCTGGAACACAGCGGGGTGTTTGCATGAGGGCCACGGGGGGCACTTAACACAAGGTCGGGGAGTCGGGGCCCACTCTTCGCCAGGACAGTCCTTCCAGCCAGGGGGCAAAACGTCAAGTCCCCGCCCTCAGACTGAAGGTAACATCGGACTTGTCAGCCCTCAGATTTCGGGACGGATCCGTACGGAAAGAATGAGGTTAAAGACTCAAACTTCTATGTTCTCAACCGAGAGGAGTCTGAAAACAATGTACGTGCACTAAAATGGGGATTCTGGGTAAGACTCTATTTTAATGGTGATATATTTTAAAATAACTTCAACAGAGGCATCTATAAATTCAGTTTTTATAATAACTAGATTTGTAGTGTAGACAGCGGTTTGATTTATACTTTTCCCACATCCTGAGCCAATTCTGCAGGCGTCTGGTGAGAGGTGAGGAGGGGGAGCCCTCCGCCCACACACACCCCTACCCACCCAGTTCCGTGGATCATTTTCTCACCCTCCCCCTTCCCAGCAGCCGGACACAGGTCTGCACACAACGCACTTGTCCACACTCCACAGAACCTCACTCCCAGGACAAGAGGGGCTTGTGCAGATGTGTTAGTAATCAGGTTTGCCTCCTCACAGGCCGATCGAGCACGCCCAGCGGTCGTGAGCACGCCCAGCGCTCTGCAGCAGCTCACGGCCGGGGCTCGGCGGCCGCGGTGTAACCGCAAGGCCGGGCTTAGGCAGTGCCCGGCCCAGACGTCCTCCGTCCCCAAGGCAGTGGACAAATGCTACAGGGATGTCCTTGGGAGGCCGGGACTTACACCCAGGAAGGAGAGCCTCATGTCCCTCTACATGAAGGCAATATGCTGTCCCTGTGTCATCGCTCTAACACGGGGACGCGCCCTTCCGCCTTCACACCAGGCCCCGCCCCCGCCCTCAGAGAAGCCTCACCTGCTATGCTCGCAAAGATCTCACTGATGCCGATGAGCACGTACTGTGGGACCTGCCACCAGATGGGCAGGTCGGCAGCGTAGTAAACGACTTTCCCGATGGTCTGATTAATGGTTTTCTCTTTCACAAGGTCCAGCCGTTTGCTTTCCAAGATTCCTGGAATTCGTAAGTCGGTTAATAAAACATCTGCTCATTAACGTTTGCAAGTAAACTAAAAAACTACAGGCTTGCTGTGATCACTGATTATTCTGAAAAGCATGTGAAGGGACGAGGCCCAGGGCCACAGCTGTCCCCGGAGGTCCCCAATCTAGAGACCTTCCCAGCCTCCAACTTCCTACTGAAACCCTGATCGAACCACACACGGCTCCCGTGGGCTTCACAGCCCCTCACACAACCGCCAGACCCGCATGTGGGGTGTTAATCCTCAAACCCTTTCCGTTTCTAACAGGAGGCCGCACCAGGCTCGGTGGCTGCAGCAGAGACTGAGCACCTGTCCCCTTCGGTTCAGATGTGCCTTCCTCGTCCTGGTACGGGACTCAGGCTGCTGCACTGACTCCTTATCGTCACGACTACGGCCCGCTACAGGGGCCCCGGCAAAGAGACCGCCACCCTCAGCCCTGTGATCTCGCTCGGGTACTGGGCACTTGTCAAATGCAACAAAGAGACGCTGCAAAACAAGCCCAGAGCACAAACAGCCACTCTCTGTAACACACGTGTGCACACACGTACACACACACGTGCACACATGCACACACAGAGTGAGGCTTAGAAAGAACAGCTGCAGCATCAAGTTCTTAGGTTGGACAGGATGCCAGTTGTGCTTGTACAGAACTCTGGAGGGACTAACGGATGTGGGCTTTGACAAGCGTGCAAATGTGTACGCATTTAAAACCCGAGAATGAGGGCCTCCAGGCTCCCGCGAGGGGCGGGTGCGAGATGCGTTCTGGGACCATCCCCCAGCTGGGAGAGCACGCGAGGAAGGAGTGAGGGAAGGGGAGGCCTCTGCTTGCTGCCGTCACAGACACCTGTGTCCCCGGCCACGCGGCCAGGGGACCCCAGGCCCACACCGCATCCTCTCGCAGGAACGGCAGGAGCAGAGCCATCCGGCTGCAGGGGATGGGACGACGGAGGCACACGGTGCCTCAGCCACAAGTGACAGCTGTCCTCCGGACGGGGCCGCGGGCAGCAGCGTTAGCCAGAGAGACTGGCTTCCTGTGGGTCGGTCGAGGTTCCCCTCACACTGCAAGGTCACGGTGCTGGCCGCCAGCGTGCAGCTGGAAGGTTCCGGAGCAGTTCTAGTGCAGCCCGGTCTGCAGGGAAGGACCCTTCCAACCAGTCCTGGGAGTGAAAACTGAAGCCGGGGAAACTTCTCCACAGGGAAGCCGAACGGTTAAAGGGATGTGTGTGTGCGTATTGGGGGTGGGAGCACCACTGGGGACACAGAGCAGAGGTGTGATGCGCTGTGGGACAAGGCCTGCTCTGTGGTCTCAGCAAGATGACATGGACACTACGCAGACCACGGGAGAGGAAGCCAGGTCGAGGGGTGCTGGCCAGGGGGGCCCAGGTGATGGGCCGGGAAGGGACACGAGGAACAGGTGAGGGCTCTCCTGTGGGGGGCGCGGGGCCGACTGTGCAGCAGACAACAGGACGCTGCCTATGGAGGCAGGGGGCCTGCGCCCACAGGGAGGCCCGAGCACAGGCTGCCATCAGCGTTAACGGCGGGAAATAACGAGGAAGCACCTACATAATGTGAAGGAAGGTTCTGAAACAGCCCATGTGGCAAAGTCTTCAGTGACAGACGTGACCCTGCACAGGTCCAGACAAGAGCCCACGGTGTGGACGGGACGAAGGCCACTGCCCAGGGTGAGAGGAAGGACTGGCCACGATGCAGCCGCAGACAGGCAGGAGCGAGGGGAGAGGGGATGCCCAGAGACATGGGCAGGAGATGCGAGAAACACACTGTGAGTAACAAATGGGCACCATTTAAAGCGTGTTCCTTGCGCCAACGGGCAGCCAGTGCTCACGGCTTTAGACACGATGGCATTTACTACTCACGAAGCTGGAAGGCCCCACTAAGCTCCTTCATCACGAGCAGTGCTAACTCTGGGCCTCACGCCTGCTCTCAGGGGCCCCGTGCGCACTGGCTCACTACCAACGGGCCGTCTTCCCTTGGTGACAGTTAACCCCGGAGAAGAGCAAAGGAAACAGCATCACCAGCTGGAAACACGGGGACGACCAGACAGACACACGCCTGTCCTCGTCCCCGTCACGACAAGTAGACAAAAAACAGGCTTCGTTTGAGGTGAGGGTGCAATCTGTAGACCCACAGCTGAGGCCTCACTGAACGGAGGGGACACAACGGTCAGGCTCATGGGCCCACACAGAGTTCTAGGGTCCATATTCCTGGACTGTGTGCTCACCGTGTGGCCCCAGGCCCCTTGAAGGCACTGGAGTTTAGGGCCCCTGCTATACAGCATGTGATGAGCACAGCAGACAGCGCAACAGAGGAACAGTCCCACCCAGCACCCACGGACGGTTGAGAGAGTGCTACCAGGCCAGAGGGGAAGGGCCTGATGCCCCCAGTGCAGGACTTAGAAAGCCTGATCTCTCCCAAATCCACGACACAACTAGGCATCATTAACCAACGGACAGACATCAACACTATGGGCACAACTCTCTGCAATTACTCTTGGATCACACAGAAAATAAAAACCTGCTTTAAATATCCTTAAAAAACAAGAGATGTTACCACAAGTCCAAGCACCCTGACAAAGTGACAGCAACGGGCAAATTCATAGCCCTCTGCGGTTTTCACCATCTAACGGGAAACAGTAAGTAGATGAGGAATCGAATGCATGAGAGAGAAAGTCACAGAAAAAACCCAAGGTAACAGAAGGCGTCTCTTAATTGGCCTCCATTAAGGGGAAACACAGAGAAAGTGAAACTGATGAATTCTAGAGATGTGTGTGGAACAAGCATAAAACATACAGCTTTGGCAAAACCCTAATGTGAAGGAGAAAGAGCATATGATACACGAAACTGGAAGTGAGGAAGGAAACCCGACAGGTTATTTAACAGACTGTATTTATCTCCAGGCTAATAATTTTTCTAAAACTCAATAAAATGAATGCTTCACTTGGGACATTAGGGAAAAAAAAAGCCTAAGGGATTTCAGAGAAAACACCACCTGCACAAAAGTGCGGAACGGGGACCAAGTCACCCCCATCTCCTCAGAGAGCACAGGGCTCGCAGGACTCTTAGGCACGAGACCTGGGCTCCCGGGGAGCAGAGGGCGGACCCTCCCCGTGGACATACTCTCCTGCCCACATGACCGGGGGTCTGCCTGTCCTCTAGGAAGCTAGGCAAGGTTACCCACGGCGGCGGGCGGGGCCGGCAGGTGTCCACACACCAGCAGACGCCGAACAATCAGAGCTGCACCCTGTCACCTCTCGACACACAGGTTAGTTTCGGAAATGCAGGAATGGACATCAGGAAGTTAAAAGAAATAAAATCCACGACTATCCCAGGGCGTGGGGGGAGGGCGACCCACATGTCATCCTCCTGGAAACCATGTGTTACCTGAGGAAAATTCAACATTCGTATCTGCCAAAAGCACTCGGTAAACGCGAAGTACAAACTTAGCATCATCATGAATGTGTATCTCAAGCTCAGGTTCTACGCTTCCCGCGGAGTGGCCGTGCACGTGCCCCCATGAGACTGGAGGGGCGTCCCCCCAGCGCTACCAGCCCGCCAGGAAGTCCAGGCAACACTGCCAACAGAGAGATGGGGAGGGAGGACCACCGGATGGCTGGAGAAGAAGCCACGTGATCGAAGGCAACAAGTGACCATTTGAGAAGAATTCACTGAAACTCAGGATTAAAAAGCCCTCTGAGTGAGCAAGCAGAAATACATCGTGCAGCACGGAACGGAGCCAACAGAAAACGCGCAGGACCTAAAGCGAAGACGTGTATAAAACTGCAAGACACCATCAATGAAATGAATGGAAAAATGATAAAGCCGGAAAGAATATTCCTAAGAAGAAGGTGTGGACCGCACATCAACACGGACAGGAAGAGCCCCGTGAAAATGGCACAGTGCACAGCCTGTACACGGAACATGGGGACTGACGATCTGGGGGGAAATCATCGCCACCACAATATGCATTAAAGTGAAGATACACTGTGTTTAAACCCTTCGGGGGTGATCGGTTACTGACAGGGGTGCTGACCGAGCAGAGTGGGCGGCGAGCCAAGAGCAGACACATGGACGGATAAGGCAGTGTGCACAGCACACCTGACGTGTACACGGACTGGAATCCCGTCGTGTGCAGCAAACCGAGGCTGGCTTAAAAAACAACAGTACATCTAACAAAGGAGTATCATGTAGCTGTGAAAAGCCGTAACTTGAACATGTAGTCACCACAGAAAAACGGTATGTTTCTGGTATACGAGAACAGACTATAAACGTGGCTAGTTTGTTTCATTTCTATTTATTAGAGAAATACAATGTAGCTATAATGAATGTTCTAAGAAGACAGAACCTGGGGGTCCCTGGCTGGTGGGATTCTGGACGGGCTGAGGCCTCCCTGCTTTCTCTGTGCCTTTGTAACGACCACAGACAATGTGACACCCAGTTTTAAAAGCCTGACGTGGACCAGGGGTCCTTAACTAATGAAAGCTGCAACCCAGAGAAAGGCTCTCGGCTGGTTCGGCTCCAGTTTCAGGATGCTCTCTGGGCCCGGAGTCTGCGTGGACTCCCGCCCACACCCGTGTGACGGAGTCCCACGACACAGCTGAAAGTGACAGAGGGGCTGTCAGGGGACGGAGGGCACCATGAGCCTGGGACGATGGCGGAGTCACTCACTGCCTTCCCAAAAAGAATTCTATCAGGCTACTGAAAGCCTTCAAAGGATGCCACGGTTACACTTCCAAGCACTTGAGAAGGATAGAAGCCCCACCGCAGCAATGACCGTGGCAGTGCAAACAAGAGCTCTAAACACCCAGCAAGGGAGAGCTGTGCACGCGCATCCGGCACGTTAGGGCGTCCGTGCTACTTCAGGGCTTTTTAAAGCGTGTGACAAAGGAAAGGTGACCGTGTCAACCACGTATCACACACGTAACTTTTCCCGTGTGCACCTGCAAAGTGGTAATTACAGATTTCCTTAGGTGGTGGAGTGATGTGTCTTTAAGCGTGTGTATGTGTGTGCATGTGCACACGCCTGTGTGTGCAAGTACGCATGCAACGGCTCTTCTATGTTTGGGGGCTTTTCCCCCTTATCTGTAACATGCACAGCTTTTATTATACCCTACGGCTTTCCTTACACTTGTATCTTCTCATCAGACTCAAATCGGCTTGCACAAGAGGGTTTCATTTTTGCAAAACCACCAGGGAGGTGCATGTGCACAGACACACCAACAAGACGGGCAGGTTCGCCATCTCAGGAGCGAGGGTCTCTAGGGAAATTACAGCTGATTTCTATTCTCTCCTCTGTGGGTCCAACATTTCTTCCCCTCCGGTGAGCAGCTCTGGCTGCAGTAATTTAAGAACACACACCCAGTTTGTAAGGGAAAAGGAGATCTAACTCATGAGCACACCTCCCGTTTCTTCCGTACACTGGGGAAGACCCCTCGGGCTGCCTCGGCTCATGGGAGGGACGCGAAAGAAACACTGTTACCAGCAGGCATGGCACCAAATGGAAGATATCGATTGTTACGGGAGAAGGTAGGAAGTTCAAAGGCAAAACAGTTCTCTTCCTATTAAAATTTTGGTTTGCTGTAATAGTTTAGGTCTCTACTCAGAACTTATTAACGTTCCAATTAAGGAATACTCGCCAGAGCTGGAAGTAACTGTGTGTGCAGCTCGGGCCCGTTGACACGGCAGTTAATCAGCTGTGCTGCAGTCGAGTACAGGAGACTTAGAACCACTGCCGTCGAGCCCCGCCCCGGGCTCTGGCCATGGAGCAAAGGAAGCCTTTCCAAACCTGTTCAGAACAAGCACCATGGGCACATCCTATTTCTGAGAAAGCGGCTCCCACAGATGCCTAAGGGCCGCGTGGCCACACTAGCGGGGCCACTCGGAGCACAGCCTGCTCGCCCTGGTGCCGGGCGCAACGGCCTGCATTCTCAGGGGTCACCAGGTCACCATCCGCCTGCAGCCTCCCACATGAAGACGCGCAGACACCACCCGAGTGCCGTCCATGGTGCTCAGGGCGTCCCTGGAAGCTGTCCAGCCAGTGATCAAACGGAAGGAGAAGATGGCTTTAAAGGAGCCCAAACCTACCCAGACCCCTGAAAGACCGAGGACCCCTCCCTGCCCAGAGGGACAGACAAGGGGCCTCCCAGCACGTGACCAGCATGGCTGCAGTACATGTCCCTCCCCGAGGCGGGGACAGAGAGGAACTGCCGAGGCCAGAGCAGGTGCTCAGGGAGGCGGGACACGCAGACGCTGTCTCCAGGCAGCCCTGTTTCCCCAGACGGCCCCGATGATCTCTGATCCCACTTAATGAGACCTGCAATTAGAGCCCCACTGTAATTTAGTTCTTATTTGCTCTCGCTTATTTCCCCATGTGCCACAGGATTCGAAGAGAAACAGAATTATAAAGAAGGCACACAGTGAAAACTTCATTCTGACACAACCTCGCTTTAATTATCTATTTGATCAAGACAAAACGTAATTGTCTTCTAAAATGTCCTGGTCCCTGGAATATAGATTTCTTAAGCCTAGGGACTCATTTCTTTAAATCTGTTAAGTACTGTATCAATATGTTCACTCTGGAGATAGCGCATGGAGGCTGCTAGAAAACACTGCTGGAGAATATTAAATTCTGTCTCAGCAGGGCCTCACGTTAATTCCTCATAACACCGGGTGATATATCGTCGGTTCAGGAATACCAGCTCTTCTGTTCTTGTGTTACTATGCTAGCTTACAGCTCGATAACTTTCAAGTACTAATGAAGGAAGACATCAGGGTGAGGGGAAGAAGTCGGCGAAACCTCGGCTTCCCCAGCAGAAGGTATGCCAACCTCTGTTCTCAGATCAGAGTCAGGGAAAACTCCCGTCCTCAGTGAAGGGGTACAGTAGGCATCAGCTCTCAGGCTGATTCTTTCTAGGGCATGGGGGCTGGTCGTGAGCCTGTGTTTGACAAAACATTTCTTGTCACGAAATGCACACACAATGTCACATAAAAACACAAGGGTCCGGGACAGGCAGAAGCTGACCAGCAGACCTAATGTCAACACCAAGGGTGAATCCCCATCTCTGAGAGTCACGTCAACATTCATCCATTTGGCAGGTGACAATTGCCCAAGATCTCAATCGGCAGGGGGGCCACAAGGCTCCTCCAGTCCAGGCCAGGTCACCTCCCCAGCCCGTGACTGGCTTTGGATCTAGAAGGAAAATGGTGGAGCCTCGGGAAGAAAATCTTAAACGTCTCATAACGGAAGCTAGAGAAGGAACAGTAGCCACGTTCACAGGGCCCCAGGCGGGTCTGCTTCCCGGTGCGCAAGCAGCGGGCCCGGGGCGGCTGCGGCTGCCGAGGCCAGTTCCGGGTTCTAGGGTGGCACAGAGACGCCTTCTCACCTGCAGCGAAGGCAGAGCACATCACAAAGAACATCCCCACGGCGATCCTCTTCAGGGACGACGGGAGCAAGCCATTCCTGCGCAGAACAGGGTCGACCAGCTTATCCTTCAAGGGGATCAGCAGCAGGATGAGAACCGCGTCGAACATGGTCAGCCAGGCCGCTGGGAACTGGAGTCACAAGCAAGGTTAGTTCCTGGGAGGGGCCAACGTGCAATGGGAAACCTGTCTTTCTAGAACAATCCACTCCTACACAGAGAAACCACCTAGGGAAGAAGTCCCAGGTTCACGACACCATAACTGAAAAAGACCCATTTTAAATGCCTCTGCGTCCACCGTCCTGTGCTCAAAGTGGGGAAAGCGCGGTGAGGACGCTGCTGTTGAGCTGACGTCAGTGAAGTCTGGTAACGATGCAGCCAACGAAGAACCGCCGAAAACAAGCAGAGGCTGCGTTCCAGCAAGACTGCTCCTGGCCCTCTCGATGGCGGGAGCTCGGGAGGCCCGTGGGGGGACCCCGTGTGTCACACAAGCTGCGGGGACAATTTTAACAGCACCCAGGGTGTTCTCACCGTATGAGGAGTGGCTGTGATGCTGGAAATTGCTGGAATCTTCAGGTGAAGACTCTGCAGAACGTACGTTGTCTGCATCTGGGGGAGAGAGCAGGGTGGTTGGTGTGCGAGGCTGGGGCGCGCCAGCGCCCACACCGCTCCGGGGGCCAACATGCAATGCCCCGGCTGAACACGGCCCAGCTGTCTGGCCACCACAAGACGTCTGGAGACCAAGTTGGAAAAAGAAGTGACGGAGAAACGGAACCCAAAGGTGGGCCCTGGAGCCTAGGAGCACAGCTGCTCTCAGCTTCTCTCAGTGGAGGGTTTTCGCAACACTGAACTCGGCAGCACGGAGTTCCGCCCGCGACAGCGGGACTCCAGGACCCCAGACTCCCAGGAGGGCCGCCACGGGGCCGTGTCCCGGGGGGGGAAGGGGCACACCCACCAGCACTCACTTGGAAGTACACCGTCCAGTAGGGTATCAAAGCCAGGAAGACGGGGATGATCTTCACAAGGGCCTTCACGTCGTCCACTGTGTCTTCCGTAAACGGCCCTCCGCGAGACCTCTTACATGAATCAAACAGACTGTGTTTAGAAGGGTGCTGAAGGGCTCCAATGCCTTCACTTTGGGAGATAAAATGCAGGAGTTAGTTCTCTTCCACCCCCGGAAACGTGCGATCTGGCAACAATTTAAGTCTCAAGGCAGGTAAGCAGCTGGCTGTACAGATGTGCTTTCCTTTAGCCCATCGCCCACCGACTCACCCTGGGGAGGGGTGCTGCCGTGGCGGGCATGGGGCCTCGTCTGGCCTCCCCCTGCTCTGCTCACCCGCACTGAGGAGGGCCCACGGCTCCCTCTGCTCCAGCCGCTACCGCAGCTACATCGCTGCATCAGCGTTTAGGGAAAAAGCTGTGCGGGATGGTTTGGATTTTGAATCCGGTTGCCTTCTAAATGTGAAGACCTGGCGACCATAATACTGAGGTTGTTAACCAGGCTGCGTACTTAAAGCGCAGCCACCGACACGGCCATGAGGAAGCGATCCGTTCCAGCGGGAAGGCTGGGATTGTGACGGTAGCATGAGGTCACCTGGCACCAGGGGCTCTGAGCACTTGCCCGTTAACCTTGACCACGAGCCTATGAGGCATCAAGATACCCCCGCTGGCCCCACTGCAGAGGAAGCCGGGCGCAGAGCGCAAGGGACGCACTGCGTGACAGAGCCCGGGGCCGGGACGCCACCGCCCTGGCACTCAGCGTGCTGGCCGAGCTCCGGGCTCAGGCCCTGTGGCCCTGGCTCGGATACCAGCGCAGCGCCCGCCCGCTTACGCCGGGGTACTTTCAGTAGTCAGAAAATGGGCAGCTTCTGAACACTCTAACGGACATGGGTGCTCTTAGGTCGTTAGGGAGAGGAACAGAAAAGTGCGTTCATCAACCAACTACCCTGTAAAGCCAGAAACTCCAGGAGGTAATTCAGTACCATCAAGAATTCTTCCAAGTCTGGGACTCAGATATAAATGGCAGCTGTCTGCTTTCTACTTTCTAAATCAACAAATTTAAGTTACTTACTACTATTTTAAATCATTTTTGTCCTATAATGTTGGCTTTTTTTTTTTTTTTTATGACATTGACATTTCTTAATCCGAACATTCAGGGGGGTTGGGGGGAGGAGGACCAAAAAAACCAAACTGCAACTTAATATTTTAGCCATATTTTGGACAGGAAAGTTCCGTTCAACAAATATTTACCGAGCGCCTACATGTCCGGGCCCGTGCTGGCTGGGAGCTGGGAATATAGAGGTGTTACCCCGAGCCGCACGTAGCTTATCTCACAGGGAAAAGAATCAGGGAAACCACGCTCAAAGAGAATCTCTAAATTCCAAAGATATTATTCAGACTTCCATTTGAAAATAATCATTAAGCTTCTCCAAGTTTACTCTTTGGCCAGAAGCAGCTGTAAAGTCCTTAGGTACCCAGTACAGACACTACCAACGACTTCCCACAGCATCTACGTGTGTTTGTCTAACATCCCGTCAGGGTCAGATGACGAGTCATTCACACGTTACTGGTCATGTTGCTTACTTTGTATCATGATGGCATTTTGGACACTGCTGAAGAGTCAAATGCACCTCAGGCTTTCCCTAGTGTTATTATTGTGCAGCACACCAGGGTCCAACCCGCAGCCACGGACACAAGTGGCCTGGGACACACACAGAACCCAGAGCGTGCCCCAGGGCGCGAGGCCGGTGCTCCCAGAGCCTGTCCGCGGAGGCCGCTGTGTGCTCACAGGAGCACTCTCCCAGGAAGAGGGTCCATTAATTCTCAGATTCTCAACTCAAACAGGTTCAGGACTATTCCCACTCAGTCTGATAAACGCACAGATGTACGTGGACTTCTCAGGTGAAGTTGGCGTTAAGTCATCTTCAAAACAGAGATCAACCTAGAGCAGAAGGAAGCTGGAGCCTCCTGGACATTAGCGCCTGATGAAGCCCCAGGTGAAGCAGCTCGTCCCCCTCCTGACCACGCAGCTGGCGGTCCCCAGGCTCTCGGCAGGGGCCGTGCACACGCCAGCTTCTCAGGCTCCACCACGACCCCGTGAGACGAGCCCTGTCCCCTCGTCCCATTCCCCCAAGGAGGGAACGCAGGCCCGGCGAGGTCAGTAGCCCGTGCAAGGTCACAGCGCTCGGACCCTGTGCGCAAGAAAGAGTGACGGGAGAGCTGCCTGGGCCACAGGCTTCTCTGCGAGGCAGCCCTTCTGGTCTTCACCACGCCCGTCGCCCACACCAAGCCTACAGGGAAACCGGGTTCTGACGTAAAAGTCCAGATCTTTTTCTTCATGCCATTTGTGCAGGACACCTCAGAAGGTCCAGGAGGCCGTGACGTCCTCCCGCAGGGACGGCTACCAGGCACCACCGCACCGGCGCCCCGAGCTTCACAGATTGGGTCTGCTCGCAAGTGCTCGACCCAAGGACTGAGTACACGTGCGGGGTGGGAGCCCCTGCTGGCGCCTGATGGACGCGCGCCGCACACACTGCCACCACCTGCAGTCGGCACTGGGGGTCAGAGCCCAGGATGGGGGTGGGGGAAGAGACGTGGGGCCACAGAAGCTCCGGGCAGAAGGGCAGAGCCGCGAGGGCTACTCTGGAATGGTTCCAAACCCATGGTGTGAGAGGAAATACTGGACATGCGGATGGCTCAGAGCCACCAGCCATGAGGGGGTGGGGGTGGGGCTGGCCCACAGAATCTTCCAGAGAGGCCAGTGCCACCCAACAAGTAGTGTGCTGCCCAAAGCCCTGCGTGGCTGAGGGGCCAGCCTCTGGCTTGGGGACGGCCGCCCGTCAGGAATGCCTGCTTTAATCAGAAAAGTCCCTGAAGGGGTCAACCGCTAAGGGTCCCGGGGACTTCTCCGGGGTGACAGAAATAGTCTAGATCCTGACGTGCCCGAATAAGGCCGTCCTAACTCCAGAGCCGTACGGTAGGAGGGAGGCGCCGCATTACAGGTACATCACGCTTCAGTAACAAACCCCGAAACTGCTGAGCTCTCTTCTTGGGCTAAGTTCCGGACTTTTCTGTATTAATATGCATCAAGGGTGACCTAACCATCTCTCTCTCCCAGCTTGCGGGGACTTCCCCTGAACATGGGACTTGCGGGGCTAAAAACCTCAGGGCGTGGGAATTCCAGCGCTAAAGCTGGGAAGCCCCACACAGAGGGGATGAGGGAGTTCCCCCACCTGCCTCTCAAAATTCGGCTCTGATGTCCCTCTGTCACAGAGAGGCTGCAGGGACCAGTGGATGACGGGGCCCACGCTGACCATTCAGAGGCTGACTCAGAGGATGGACAAAACAGCTTATTGTTTAGGGAGTACAATACAAAGTAAGCAATTGCTTGATTTTTCATTCAAACGGATTTCAAAGCTTTTTAAAGTAAAAAGGGAAATGGAGAGAATACATACGGCGCCTTTCCTGTGCTCTCTGCCAACGTCCATCTCCGTCACCGTCACATCACCACCCGAACCAGCGGTGACAGGCCCCTCAGCGTGGAAGTTAAACACTAAAAGCACGAGTGCCTGTAAGATGGACACGGCAGGGCCACCTGAGGTTGGGCGTCCGACTTCGGCTCAGGTCATGATCTCACGGTTCGTGGGCTCGAGCCCCGCGTCGGGCTCCGTGCTGACAGCTCAGAGCCTGGAGCTGCTTTGGATTCTGTGTCTCCCTCGCTCTCTGCCCCTCCCCGCTCACGCTCTGACTCTCAAGAATGAATAAACATATGAATAAAAGTTAAAAAAAACCAAAACGGAGACATAGCACCACAGGACCCCCTTGAGCGGACGTGAGGTACTGAAGCCGCCGGCCCGGAGCCCTGCACGCGGGAAGCACGCGTCACACACAAGCCAGTACGGCGTTCACAGCACCGGGCACGCGCGTCCCGGCAAGCACTCACCCACTGGGACCACGCTCTCCAGTCCGCTTCTGGGGACGGCACGAGTATGCCAGTATCCTGAACACGTGTGTGAAGGCACTGCCGTCGGGCGGCTTGGTGATGAAAACGCTCTGGCCGCAGAGGAAGACCAGGAAGGCCACCCCGATGCAGACCACGGGGATGAGGTAGCCGGTCACAAAGCTCACGTTCTGCTGAATGTAGGCGATGCCGCCCAGAGAAATGATTGCTCCCAGGTTAATGCTCCAGTAAAACCAATTGAAAAATCTCCTTGTGGCTTCTGGACCTCGGTCTTTAACCTAAAACAACAGGGAGGAAACAGACTTTAAAACGTGATCACCCTCAAGGATGAGAAACGGGTCACCGTCACCACCGCAGCCTGTAAGGAACGCGGCACCACCAGATGGTGCGTACAGACACACTGGGGCGCCTGGCCGGGCAGCACCCATAACCTGAATTACTGCACCTTCTGGTAGTGCTTCCTTTAGTTATGCTGACACCCAAGAAACCCAGAGGAGATTCTCCAAGCTCTACCTGGGCCCACCTGCTCTGGAAACACTGGAACGCCCCCTCCCCGCCCCCCCCCCCCCCCCCCCCCAGGAGTGCCCAGTCACAAGACTCACATTCCCGACCTGCCGGGTCATCGCCTCTGGGGCTGGGGCCCAGGAACTGGCATTTTAATTTTTTTTAACATTTATTTTTGAGAGACAGAGCATGAGCAGGGGAGGGGCAGAGAGAGACAGAGACACAGAATCCAAAGCAGCTCCAGGCTCTGAGCTGTCAGCACAGAGCCTGAAGCGGGGCTGGAACTCATGCACCACGAGATCGTGACCTGAGCCGAAGTCAGACGCTTAAACCACTGAGCTCCCAGGCGTCCCGTCCCGTACAGCTTCCTAGCCAGGGCCGCAGGAACCTCTGTTGTCTCCCCCTTAAGTTACAAGTTATCAGAAAAGGCTGAATTCTGTTCCAGTAACGGACCAGGTTTGTTTCAGAGCAGTCGGCACTACCAAAGAACCCGGAAGCTTCTCAGTGGGGGCCCAGGCCACCCAATACCAGATACAAAAGAGCATCTTGTTAGCAGTCCTGTAACTTGAGGTGATATTTTAATCTCTATGCTTTGAGATTAAAGTACAGATACAAAGTAGTCAAAACTGTGACCCAAAAGAAAAAACATATTTTAATCCAAAATGATTAAGTAGGTCTACCTGCCGGCAAGAAACACGCTTCAAGTAACTACATGAGAATCACCAGCCCACACGTTCCCAGGAGCTTCAGCCTGTCCCCCACTACGTCAGGACTGGACAGAGGTCCCAGACCGGAGGCTGGCGTGAGCACAGAACGGAGGATGTGCCCTGGGAATTTCACGTGCTTCTGAGACAGCTCTTCATGGCACCGTGATGCATATAAACGTTACTAACCTGGTACTAACCTGGACGTGAATACGCACTGTATCCCAGACGCAGACCAGAGGAAGGACACATTGTAAGCAGAGAAACAGTTACAGAGAAAATATAACTAAGGACATAAAAACCAGTAAGGGCGGTGGAGGAGCTCAGCCAGCCCCGAGGGAAGAGGACCAGTCAGTCAGCACATCTACAATCAAAGACATCGGACCCTTTTCATCGCCCACGGCAGCGCCGCACACAGGGTCCCATGTGAACCTGGCACTGAACTTATTTGAACTTCCAAGCATAATTCACCAATGTTACTTTAGAAACCTAAGCCTGTTACTGAGGCCTTAAATAACCACATACCAGTGATTTTTTTTTCCCTCCACAAATGGGAAACTGGCTCCTATAAACTGCAAGTCACACGCCCTGAGCTGGCTTAGTCACATCACACCGTCATCTGCTCAGGGGCTCATGCCCTTCCCCACGGAGGGTAAACAAGCTTCTCATGTGACCGGTCCAAAGGAGCCACGGCAATCAATTCAGAAAAGTCCAGCGAAGAGAACAGAACCGTGTACAGTGAGTCAAACAGCTGGCAGAGTTGGAAAAATTCCTTAAAATGCACAAGGCTGCAACTTTGTTCCCCCTCCAGAAAAAAAAAAAAAAGAAAAAGTATCATTTCCCCTCTTTATCTGTCTTTCTTCTTTCAGTTCAGGATTTGAAAGGGCAGTTATGACCCCTGAAAAAGTTTAGCCGCTGGGGAGGAAGGAGAGGAAGGAGAGATGCCCCCACGCTGCCCTGGTCCCTCACAGCTGCCCCTCAGGTGCTCCCTCAAGGCCCTGTGCGGGGCAGGGGACGGGGGCAGTGACAGAGAAGGTAACCGGCACCTTAAAAACACAAGTAGCCAGGGCGCCTGGGTGGTTTAGTCGGTTAAGCGTCCGACTTTCGCTTAGGTCATGATCTTGCGGTTTGTGGGTTCGAGCCCCGCGTCGGGCTCTGTGCTGACTGCCAGCTCAGAGCCTGGAGCCTGTTTCAGAGTCTGTGACTCCCTCTCCCTCTGCCCCTCCCCTGCTCACACTGTCTCTATCTCTCTCCTAGAAATAAATAAAAAATATTTTTAAAAAATGATGCAAAGGGGGCGCCCAGGTGGCTCAGTCGATTAAGCATCCGCCTTCGGCTCAGGTCATGATCTCGCAGTTTGTGGGTTCGAGCCCCGCGTCGGGCTCTGTGCTGACTGCCAGCTCAGAGCCTGGAGCCTGTTTCAGAGTCTGTATCTCCCTCTCTCTCTGACCCTCCCCTGCTCACGCTGTCTCTCTCTCTCCTAGAAATAAATAAAAACACATTAAAAAAAAATTAAAAACAAAAAACAAAAAACACAAGTAGCCATCCTCGAAGCAAGGAGGTGACGAGCCAACCCACCCCGGAGAAGAGCCCGGCAGGCTTCATGCCCGGACACCCAGCACCCACGTTTTCCTGGTCAGTGCTTTCTCCTGATACGGTCCACGCACAAAACAGTTCCCCACTTAGAAAAGTACATCCTGGTGGTTTGTAGCCCACCCCCACTGGGAAGCCACGGCCACGATCAAGTCCACATTCCATGAGCCCCCCCACCCCGTCTCCACGGGCCCCCGGCTCCCACTACCCTGGAAGTCTTTCTGATCTGTCCTTTCTGAGCATCTGTGTAGAAACGGAATAAAAAGGACACGTGGCCTCTCACGTCTGGATCCTTTAGTTGACATGGTGTTTTCAACATTCATCACGTCACAGCACCCACTAGCACCCACCAGCGCCCACGCCTACGGCTGGGGGACGTTCCGCTGGACGGAGGGCCCCCATCTACCTTACCGTGCATGGGTTCAAGGACGTGTCAACATCTTACTGAAATGTCTTCACCTTACAGAGAAGCTGCAGGAAGAGTAAAACACACTTTGTGTGCCCTTCACTTCGATCCTGAGTTCTCTTCTTCCGCACCCATAAATGACATACTCTTCAGGCTGAGCGATTTAAAAATAAGTTGCAGCAGGATGACATTTCACCCCACGTGAATCTAGAAATAAAGCCATTCTTCTACACGACCACAGACTATTATCACACCTAAGAAACTTAATGTCGGGGCGCCTGCGGGGCTCAGGTTCAAAGGACACGCTCTCCCATCCTGGCTGTCACGTACTGGCTGCGTGACTTTGGGCAAACGATTTAACCTCTTAAGCCTCAGTTTCCTCATCTGTGTACTGGGCACGACCGCAACAGTGTCATGTGGAGTCGTAAACTCCCTACCATAAGGGCCTGGGGCGGAGCCACCCTCAGCAAGAATCACACGGTTACTCAGCACAAAGACCTAGGCGTCGTCTTCCCCGCTGCTCAGACGACCCGGCTGCACTCCTGCCCGCTCTGCCTCCACAGCTTATCCCAGATCCGTCCTCTTCGCTCCGTGTCCCCGGGCCCCTCCCCCTAGCCCACAGCCTCCCTGGTCCGCCTGTGGTCACCGATTCTGCGCACCTGGTCACAGGGTCACCTGGGTCTGCGCACCGGGCGTCACAAACTCTGTGGGAAGGGGCTGAGCGTGACACCGCAGGTTTTACGAGGCCTCCAGTCGCTGTTACGACTGCCCGACCCCGCAAGCGCGCTGTCACAGCAGCCAGGCCACGGCGAGTGTGTGACCAGCAGCAGGTGGCACGTAAAGCTTGATTCACAGAGACTGAAACGTGATTTTCACAGATTTTCACTTGTCACAAAACATTCTTCACGCTTTCTTTTCTCCTCCCTCAGTTAGAAACTTAAGAACCGTCTATTCTTAGCGTGCGGGCCCCCCACTAACAGGAAGTAGACCAGAGCTGGCTGCCAGGTCACGGCTGCCGACCACAGCTGCTCTGGGGGCCCCTCTTCCAGAAGCACACATCTCATCAGTCTTTTCCCCAGTCAACCCCCCGAAGACTTTCTACTGTGTTCAGAACACCTCACAGTTTTTTTTTTCAGTTGTACTTATTTAAATTATCTCTACAGCCAACATGGGTTTGAACTCACAACCCCACGATCAAGAGTCCCATGCTCTCCGACTGAGCCAGCCAGGCGCCCCTCGAAGTCTTTTAAAAGTTTCCCGGGACCTGGCCCCTTCCTACCACCTCTCCTCACTTCTGTTTTGGGATTTTTGTTGTTGTTGTTGTTTTTAAGTGTATTTGGCGTACAAGCTTACCTACTCCTAAGTGTGTCTAATGTGTGCTGCCTTGATACATTTCACCTGCTTCGCACGCTGTGCTTTAGCGACTAGAGCAACAGGGGCACCCCCTCTCTTGCTGGCCCCAGGCCCTTTGCACCTGTTGTTGGCTTGTCCCCGAACTCTCTTCTGACAGCTGCTACCTCTGACAGCCTTCAGGGCTCCACTCCCAAAAAGGAAGTGACTTCCACCCAGAGCCTCCTGGCCATCCCTCCCCAGAGGCCCGGTCCCAGAAGGCAGGGCCCGCAGGCCATCCCCTAGGCGTGCCCGGCACTCCCCGGCGCGCATCCCCGCCCCAGCGCACCCCTGGGCGCACCCCTGGACGCCCGCGCGGCGCTCACCTGGTCGGCGCCGAAGGGCGTGACGTTGGCCTTGACGGCGCCCACGCCCAGGCCTGCAAGCGCCAGCGCGGTCAGCGCGGCGGGCGCGCAGTAGCGGGCGGCCGCGTCCGGGCAGGGCGGCGCCGAGCAGTTGCGGACGCGCGTGGGGCGCGGGGCCCCGCAGAAGGCGGGGCGCGTGGCGGGCGCCGCCAGCAGCGGGAAGGCCAGCATGCCCAGCAGGTAGAGCGCCAGGCTGAGCAGGATGGCGCGCGCGCGGCCGAGCTGCGCGTCGGCCAGCCAGCCGCCGAACGGCGACACCAGGTAGGCGAGGCCCAGGAAGAGGAGCAGCGCCTGGCTGGCCTGCGCGCCCTCCCAGCCGAACGGCTCGCCGTTCAGGAACAGCACCAGGTTGGCGGTGACGCCGTAGAAGGCGGCGCGCTCCAGCAGCTCCGTCAGCAGCACGGCCGCGCACGCCGCGCGCCGGCCCGCGAACGCCTCCCGCCGCGCGCCCAGCAGCGGCGCCCGCTCGCCGCCCGCGCCCTCCATGCGCCCGCCGCCCCGCGCCCGGCCGCCGCCGCCGCCCTGCCCGCGAGACCCGCCGGCCGCGCCTCGGCCCGCCCTCGCGCAGCTCCCATTGGCCGCCGCCGCCACCTCCCTTCTCGCGAGACCCGCCCCTCGGCGCCCCCATTGGTCGCCGCTAGCAACTTCCGGTTCCTCCCGGAAGCCCAGCCGGGCAGCGCGTCCCCTCCTACCGGGAGTGGAGCCCCGAACTCCGGAGTTGCCCCTTACCGGGTTTTAAAAGCGGAATCGTGCGTGTCACTCCGAGGAAGCGTAGACAGACCCCTCGTACGGCAGCTTCGGGCTCTGCCTGGTGTTCCGGGCTGATTTGCAAACCTTCCTGCCTCGGGACGAGGTTCCTGTGCAGGTGCAGCGCCGGCGTTTGGGGCCAGTGGTCCTGTGTGGGGCCGCCCGGTGCACGGAAGGCCGGTGAGCGGCACCCCAGCTTCTGCTGTTCTTCGGGCGTCGGTTCCACCCTCGCCCCCCAGCGTGGCAAGCACCCTGTCTGCACACGGTCCCCAGATAGCCCCCAGGAGACACCCCCACTCCCACCGCCGCGTGACGAGCCGCTGCCCCCGACGTCAGGCGGCGAGCTTGCCTGCTTGGCCTCTGGCTGGCCTCCCGTTTCCCTTCAGGCCTCAGCTCCGGCGCCCATCCTTGCAAGCATTTCTTCGCCATCCCATCTGAGGTGCATCCCGTCCCCATCCCGTTGCCGTTTTAGTTTCTGCAAAGCACCTGTCACTTTTTTTTTTTTTTTTTTTTAATTCCTGTATTCCGTGTCCTCCCTGACTTTCACTGGTCCCCACTGGTACAAGCTCCATGGTGGCGGGAACCTAAAGTGTCTTATTGTCCACGCCCACAGCACCTACAACAGCGACCACGGGCACACGGTGGGGAAGCGTGTCCTCCAGAAATGGCCCCGCCATGGCTTGAGATATCGCGACCCACAGCTGGATGATGGCGATTCGTGTGAGACCCTGCCGCTTCCTTCCTCCATGTTTGAGGCCAGCCAGGAGAAGGATGGAGCTGTTCCCCGGGCAGTGGGCTTGCTGGTAGGTCATCTGGCGGAGAAATCTGGCATAAAGGCCTCGGGAGCATGTATTCCCTTTTTTGTTTTCCTAAACGTGGACACGTAGATGTGCCTCCCACGGTGCTGGTGCCGGCCCGGCAGGCGGGAGATGAATACTTAACGCCGTTTCAAGAGAGAATCGTTGAATGACGGTACAGGACCTTCCCATCCAGTCCATCAATGCTAATTGTCCTCCATCCTGATCCTCCTAGAAGAGGTCAGGTCCCTCTTCCTACGTCTTTTGAGTACCCTGTGCGTTGTTTTCACGACACTCTCTTATGATTACGTATTTTGCGAAATGATTTAATACCGGTCTTCAGGGAGGGCTGTGATTTTGTTTGTCCATTACTGCACTTCTAGAATCTACCACAGCCCGCGCCCATGGTAACTGTGTATGGAATTAAATGAATGGATGTTTGTTGAAGTTTAAATGATGCCAAAATAATAGTTTATATTCACTGTCTTCTTGCTGTTTTTTATTTTATTGCTTTATTTTTCTGAGACCCCTGTGATTTCTACAGCATATGTTAGTATCCTAATTTAACTAAAAGGCAAACCATTTAAGATTCCTGTTCAGGATCACACACCTCGTAGGCAGTAGAGCTCAGTCTTTTTTTTTTTTTTTCTTTTTTTTTAAGTTTTCATTTGTCTTGAGAGAGCGAGCACAGGAGGGGAAGAGAGGAGAGAGAGAAAGAGAATCCCAAGCAGGCTCCACACTGACATGGAGCTTGAACCCACAAACTGTGAGATGGTGACCTAAGCTGAAATAAAACATCAGACGTCTAACCAACTGAGCCACCCAGGCGCCCCTGTAGAGCTCAGTCTCCAATAAAAGGCTTTTATGTAACTCTTGGTACAGTGCGGTGCTGCTTCTGTACTCAGGCTGGTCCGGGAGACAGAAACTTCAAGTATTTGTTCAAGAGACTGATAAAGTTGACACTCTCAGGCAAAGTGCAGGGTAGACATGGGACAAAAGTTAAGCCATTCAGCTCGGTTCATGTGATGATTTCATGGGAAGTTCTCCCCTCCCCGATACGGATGTGCCATTTTGAATGACAGCCGACCAACCCAACTGAGTGGTGTCCCCTGAGAAGTACCCAGCTAAGTGAACAAGGTAGGGGCAGGAGTTAGAGCTCAGGATGTACACTGAGGAGCCGGGGCGGTTCCTGGTCCAGGGGAAGTCTGCTGTGCACTGCTGCCTCTGACATCTTGAGGTTGCAAAACAGTCCGACAGGAAGAGGTGTTGTGGTTTGTTTGCAGTGATTTTTCACACTGTCCAGGCCTGTGACTTGCTTCAGTAGAATGTGGCGGCATGTCCCTGGGCCGGGGCGGGGCCCAAACTGTAGGAAGTTCTGGCAGCTTCTACTCTTGTGTCCTGGAGGCCCTGAACCACCTTGTGAGAAGCCCGGGGTCCTCGCTGGAAAGACCAGGTGTTGAAGGAGAGGCAGCGGCGACGTGGAGAGGAGGTCCCGCCGTCCCAGCCGACCTGCTGGCTGAAGGAAGCCGTATGAGGGACCAACAGCAGGCCCGACGGAAAGGCTGCCCAACCGGGTCTCGGCCCCGACCGCGTGCGGAACCGAGAACAAGTGAAAAAGTTGC
The DNA here is from genome assembly GCF_003009895.1 of Hyaena hyaena. NCBI lineage: Eukaryota > Metazoa > Chordata > Mammalia > Carnivora > Hyaenidae > Hyaena > Hyaena hyaena. Next base: position 427,265 of record NW_024080975.1, read on the forward strand.
TATTTTAAAGCACTGAGTGTGGGGCAGGTTTGTTAGGCAGCATGAGATGATGCAAACACACCTGCCTCGGCCCGCGGCCACAGTCTGCCCACAGCAGGTGGCAGCCCCGGTCTTCTGCGGGGTGCATGCTGCCCAGTTCACCCAGCTCCTCCGCACCCTCTGTCGTCTTGCTTTCTTACCGCAGACGCGTTCTCTCAGGTTGTGTTGGCCGGTGCACTAGCCACGAGCCCTGGTGGCTGTTTGAACTTCAGTCGCTGCAAGTTTAATAAAATGAGAAATTCTGTTCCTCGGTCACAGCAGCGACACTCACGTGCCCAGTGGCCTCATGTGACTGATGGCTCCCATGGTGGCAGCACGTATAGGTCACGCGTCACCGCAGAAAGTCTGTGGGTCAGTGCTGCCCTATACGGACATGCCGTGGGCACGATTGATTCCTGCTTGTCCAACAGGCACATCCGCCTGTCCTTCCAAACAGAGTCCCGATTCCACTGGGCTGCCCCCTCTCCGTTTGTCCCTGCCCACCCCGCTCCCCACCAGCCACCCATGTCACTCCTCAGGAGAAGCCAACTTCATCTTTGTTTCTAGATCTGACTGCTTGAAACCAATACTAGTCTGTCATGCCTGTTCAGAAACCCAGACTCTAACTATTCAAGACACGAAATTCCCCCAGGGCCCAGCAGCTGACAAATGACAGAAGTTGGCCCAGTCAGGCTAAAAGAAAGGACTCTAGTTCCGGGCCTGCAGGACACACGTGGTCTTCCAAACGGGGCACAAACTAGGAAGCCTGGAGCTGTCATTGCTGCTGGGGCTGTGTCATCCTCCTGCGGTGAGCCAGCTGGGGGTGTGGACGGCACGGCAGAGCATCAGGGAGAAGTTAGGCAATGATGGGTCACAAACCGTACACCATTTTAGGCCACGTGTTGGGTGTCCTGTTGCTTGTAGCCAAAAGCCACCTGTCACGACTCTATCAAAAAGTAAGAATATAAAGAAAAACGAGAGCAGCCCACTGTGTTCCTCACACCCGGCCAGTCTGCTGTGAGAGCCCCTGCATTCCATGCATGGGAGCCCGTGTGCGAAGCCCGTGATCATGACCCTAAAGAACTGACACAAGCGGACGCTGTATGGAGTATGCTTTTTAAAAAAATTTTTTTAATGTTTTATTTCTGAGAGAGAGACCGTGTGAGCAGGGGAGGGTCAGAGAGAGAGGGAGACACAGAATCCGAAACAGGCTCCAGGCTCTGAGCTGTCAACACAGAGCCCGACGTGGGGCTCGAACCCACAAACTGTGAGATCACGACCTGAGCCGAAGTTGGATGCTTAACCGACTGAGCCCCCCAGGTGCCCCTGGAGTATGCTTGTAATAAGTGCCTATTCCTGGAAGTGATTGTGTGACTCTCTCCTTGGAACCTAAATAAGTGAGTAAATGACCTGAGTCACACAGCTAGCATCTAGGGAAACGTCATCTTATGGAGTATAGTTTTGCCGCAGCCTCTTCACCTCAAGGGCCCCATGGGAGAGCGGGCCTTACTGCAAGGCTGCTGGCTGGGGGTGTGGACGGGGTGCACGGCTGGCTGTCAGACGCAGGACCCTTCCCTGCTCCACCACTGCCGCGTCCCCAGAGAAGAGATTTGATCTGACAGAGTGAATTCAGAAGCCATGAGACACCGAGGACAGTTCAGGGGCTGGTTGAATTTCTCTGACTTTTTCATGATGTTTACGGCGCGTGTCACTTCTGCGTGGCTTGCCCCTTTCCGCAAATGTTGTATCTGCTTACTCACAGTTTCGGCTTCCTTAAAATGCTGGTTCACAGCTAGCCATCACGGATGATCTGTGCCATCCGCACGTCACCGGCCGACCGTCCTCTGCAAGGAGTGACCACTCCGCGTCAGCACTGGTGGACAATGCTTCTGCTTTTCTGGCTCTCCGGTTCCACCCCGGGGACCACGACAGGCCCTGCTCGTCTCTGCACAGCAGACTGTGGCCTTACAGTCAGGCCATACTGGGGCAGGCTTGTCCTAAGTGCTGTGTGTTTCAGGGAGTCGCTGTTGTAACAGCTCTGTCTGGCTACCGAGAATTGAGGTGGAAGCAGAAAACCGAGGCAGGAAAGGCAGAGCTGACCCATGGGTGGAGTCGGGCCTGCTGTTCTCGAGCCCGCAGCAAAGCCAAGCTCGCCTGCTGCCGCTGCGCCAGTTAATTCAGCTCCGGGATGACTTGTGTTTTGTTTTCACAGGGGAGGTGAGAGCGTGTGGCCAGGAAGACAGGCTTGGCGTTGCCTTATTTTAAGCACTCATTTTACCTGACCCGTGTGCATAGCAACGTCTGCTCTTTGGGAGTATTTCCTCCTGTGCTTAAAAAGGCCCCAGGTCATCTGCAATGGCCAGGCATTCACCAGCTAAGTAGGAGAGGGAGGAGAGAGGGAAAGTGAAAGAAAAGGAACTTCTGCTTCCTCCAGTTGAAGAAGTGCCAGATGTGGCTACGCCTCACCATTCTGTTGTAACCACCGCTTTGTAATTCCTCATCCACATTGCAGTCATAAGGTAGGTAATTGGTAGCTACAAGTGTATTTGTTTTTCAGATTAGGCCTCACGGGAAAGGTCAGTGGAGGTGGATATGCAGGAAGGAGAAGAATCGAAGCACACGTGTAACATAATTCAGCAAACGATAATGAAGGCATTTCCAACGGATGGAGAAAAGCACGGATTCCTCAATGAATCCTGTTGGAATACACAACCATTACATGTGGGAAAAATAGTTTTCACATTTCGAACCAGCATAAATTCAAGAGAGATAAAATATTGTCATGGAGCAATTAAAAAAAAAAATAAAAAGCATTCAGTGAAAATACTGGCAAATAGAATCTCTGAGGGCAAGGGATGCTTTTCTAAGCCTAACATGAAAGCCACAGGCCCGTCAGGTGATTTGAGTACATAAAGACTAAAAACTTCCTTGGTAAAGAGGATAATTGCTGTTTACAGCAAACAGACCTAAAAAGTACTTGAAATACATATGACAAAGTTACTGTCTTCATTTTATAAGTTCCTAGGAATCTTGTGGGCTGTACTGGGTGAATATCCAATAAGTAAAACTGGTGAAGTGAGTGTCTGGGCGTCAGGGAGGATGCCCCCCCCCGCCACGGTGTCTCCTCTAGGCCAGCTGTGGCCACTGTTGTGTCCCTCTGCTGAGCTACAGCCACTGGCTCAAAGATGGGACAGGTGGCCCAGGCCGGCCTCACCAGAGCCAGGCCACGACGTACCATGTTCCTTCCGCTGGACGTGTGATGACAAGAGTACAAGCCTGGAGTCTCCAGGGCACACCTTGTATAAGGCACAGACGGAGAGGGAAGGACACATCTGGGTGAGGCTCTGCGCATCACTTAGAGTTGCTTTTTTCCTGGACATTCCGTTGTGAGCCTATCATCTCTCTTTCTGAGTAAACAACTGTGACTTTCTGTCCCTTGCAACTGAAAAAGTTCCAGCTAATACAAGCATGCACACACGTTAAAAAAGAAAAGATACAAATGCCCTTCAAAGGGAACAACAACAACAACAAAAGTCCAGTTGAACCGAAAACTTAAAAATGCAAAAAGACAGGACAGGTCCCTCGAAGTGTTGGCAGTTTGGGGAGGGAAGTGTGTGCTCCTAAGCGGCCAGTGGGGCGGGGGAGACATTTGGCGCAGCGTTTCTAGAGGGCAGTTGGGTGTATTTATATCAAAACCACATTCACCTCCGTGTGTAGTGCCGTTCCCAGGAATTTAGAACGTCCGCTGCGATGTTGCGTACGGTAGCGGAAGGATTGGAAGAGGCAAAGGTCTACAGTGGGAAGGCCTTGACTGTCGTGCACGGGCACAGTGGGACGCTACGGAGCTCCTCAAATGAGGTGGAAGGCACTGAGGACACGCAGACCGTGTTTGTTTTGTCGTTCCTAAACAAGTCCCACCAGTGCAGCGGCCGCAGTCCACCCCGTGTGCCCGCGCACGCTGTGTAGGTCAGGAGTCTGGGCAAGGCCGGCTGGCTCTCAGCCCAGGGCCTCACACAGCAGGAGTGGAGGGGGCCTGGGCCGAGGTCTCATCTGGAGCCCTTTCTGGCTCCTGGGGCTGCGGCAGGGTCTAGTGTGTTGAGCTGGGGGGTAAAGGTGCCCGTTTCCTGCCAGCTGCTGGGTGGAGGTTGCTCTCCGCGCTCGTGGCTGCTGGGGTCCCCAAGGCAGCAGTAGAGATGCTTCCTGACCTCGCATTCCTCTGGCACCAGAGCTCTGCCGACATCGGGAAGTGCCAGCACCTCTAAAGGGACAATTACCGGATGACACTCACCCTGCATAATCTCCCTATTTTAAGGGTGACTAATTTAGGGATTTAATCTACAAATTCTCTTCACCCCATCACCTGGTTGGGCGTTTGAATAAGTGGGAGAAGGTACAAATTAGGAGGCTGGGGACCGTGGGGCCGTGTTAGCGTTTTGCCCACCACGGTTATTAAGTAAAAAAGAGCAAATAACAAAACAAAACACAAGCGCAACAACAAACTGAACCCATGTGAAGCATTTTTACTTTTCATAATGAAACAACCAGCACAAACCAAAGTGATAAAGTTGACAAAACCCAGTGTCCACGTAGCAGAGGCGAAGGGACGGTAGCGTCCATCCCGTCTGTGTTCCTCTGGGAGACACCCTACCTCCTTGAGTCCCCGCTCCTCACCTCTGAAGGGCAGAGAACAGTACTGCCAGCCGGCCGGGGTGGGGGGAGAGCAGTGGACCGCCCAGTGCCTGCCACAGCGCCGGCTGCAGGGTGGGTGCCAGTGAACGCGACTGTTCTCGTGGTCAGACTCACAGGGTCTGCAGAAACCTGACGCCCCAGTGCCCAGGGCGGTCCTCTCAGGGCAGTGGGGTTCAGGGTGACTGTTAAATTCTCTTTTGTTCATCTGCATGTGCTAAACATACATGGGCATCTAATAGAAATAAATGAAAAAATTTAAAGAATGAATACGGGTCTCAGCAGACAACAGGTTGTCACTGGCCGCAGGTAAAAATATCTTCCCTTTTGTCGACCCCTGATGTGCACAGAATTGGACCTTTGTCTCTTGTGTCAGGAGACCCGGGAGGCCTCCGAGCAGCGTCAATGCCTTCGCGCCGAATGTCTCACCGGGCAGCCACGAGAAGTTGGGGGTGAGCATCCTTGTGCTGAAGAGTTAGGAGCCCACCACACCTCACCTTCAGAACAGCAGTGGGAAGAAAGGCCTGCTTTTTCTTTTTTGCCAAAAGCTCAAAGGGGAGATCATCTGGTTCTGGTTGACCCCCCCCCCCCCCCCCCCCCGGCTTGCTAAGCCACATTGGGAGAAACCAGTGACTTTAGACGGATGGCTTTCTTTTGCATTTGATCACATCAGGTGCTGTCCGTGAAAGCCTGGAAAAGGAAACCTAACCAGGGTGCTTAAACCACAGTTGTATATGTGTCTTTGGTTTTTAGGAAGATCCCCACCCCCGCCCCGCCCCAGCCCCACATTTGTAGCTCTCAGCATTGTGGTGGGGGATGATGATGGTGCAGAGATGGAAATATGATAGGAAAAGAGAAGGAAGGTGCCTCGTTTGTTAATGTCATGAAAGCAAAAAAAAAAAAGAAACATGTGAAGTGTTGATTTTTATCATGAGCCACATCTAAAGTCAGACGCGATCACTTTTACACAGGGCAAATAACACACTTCCATTTCCCCTGGCACCGTGAACCAGAGACATAGCCTAAGCAAACACTATGATGAAAGAGAAAACGGATTTTGCTTTACATATATTTTAAGACCCTACTGTTTGAAGCACCTGGAGAAGTCTTACAAGCAATGCTTACAACCTTTTCTATTCTCACCATGCCCCCCTCCACTAATTATTTCTGTATCATCCCATAATATCACATTTGTCTTTGAACCCCTTTCTACTGCCTACTTGGGAGAATCATAAAAGACTTCACCTAAATGAACTAATTAGCTATGATACTGTGTACGGTCCTTCATGTCTCCTGAATGGGCACATCGAAGCAACGAATGAACACAGAAATGGGCCCCCAAAGATGACAGCTTCTCGTACCCTACGGAACAGGTGTATTCCAGAAACGTCAAACCACAGTGAATTTCAGCCTGGCAAGACTTATTGCAGCACTGACTTCCATTAAAAAATCAGGAATGTGTCATCGTAGGAATAAAATTTCACAGCACTTCAAATACAATGATTTCAGTTAATTCAGCAAACATCTAGCAAGTGCCTGCCCTACCCACGACATCGTCCCAAGCAAGGGGGAGGTCGGAGCCATGACTGAGCTCACACTTGGGTAGGAGGAGTGGGGAAGGGTCCCGGTGCGTCGGTCGGGGCCTTCACATGAGCCGTCAGGTTGGATATGGGCCTGTTAGTGGATGGAGTGCTTGCCCTGGAAAAGCTCTGTCCACATCCAAGCCCCTCGAACCTGGTATTGCTAAGTGACCGCCATCTGATTCAGGGCCACAATGTGCCCAGCAATCCCACCGCCTTGGCCACGGACACAGGAAGATAAAGGCCTCAGGCCTGGGGGACACTGCGGGAGGAGCTCTTGAAATGAAACGTGTCATTTTGGTGCACCCTTTGGCCCGTCGTCCCTGTCGCCTGGAACATGAATGTGATGGGCGGGACTCCAGCAGTCATACCGCACCCCACGGCCCTGCTGGGAACGGAGGCCCAACACTGGGATGCTGGAGTTAGAAAGAAGCCTGGGCTCCTGGTGACTGTGGAGCCAAGAAAGAAGCTTCAATTTCTTCTTAAAACCTGTATTCAGGTCAAGATGGTGAAGGAATTGCAGAGCCATCAAGCACTGTGGTGAACTGAAGAGCCCAGGCCCCAGAAGGCCACTAGACCCACGGGCTCACCGCCTTGGCGCTGATGTAAATAAGCCCAGAGGGAGCCTGTAAACGCCTCAAGGTCAAGGTTACGGGTTTGAAATGTAAGAACAGCCAATCACAAGCAGCCAACGAGGCTTCACATTGTAGCCAATTAAGGGTCTTGCTTTGCCTCGGTATTTTGTGCCTGGGTCTCTGGGGGCTCCGGCCCAGCCCCAGCCTCTTCCAGTTCTGGGCTTCCCCCCCCCCCGCAGTCGCGTGTGCTCAGACGAACTTGAAACACCCGGTATGGCCCAGTTCATCTTGAACTCATCTAAAGGGGTGCGCTGCTTCTCAGATTCGGTCAGCTGTGGAGACGGGGGCTTCCTATCTGATTTCTCAGGCAGGGTCAGAGATGCCTGGTGCTGGCAGCCACCCAGGCAGTCGCTGGCCACCCCGGGGCCCACAGCGTTCCTTCCAGGCCGCCTCGGGCTCCTGAGGGAGGGAGTCTGCAGTCACCCCGCTGCTGGCCCCGGTGGAAAGGACCCGGCGCCTCACAGATCCCACGGGAGCAACCTGCAACTACCCCTGGTCCCAGGGGGCGGGGGGGGGGGGTTCGTGACCAACCCTCGTTCCTGTGGGAGGGGACCCCAAGTCCCCTCCGCCAATGGTCCGCAAGGCAGCACACCCACCGCCACACCTGGTCCCCGTCGGAGCGCACCCAGGTTTCCCCTGGACCCCCGAGAGCCCAGCCGTGGCCTCCGCATCCGCGGGAGGGGTCGCACTCCCCCCTCGCCTCACCCCGCCGCGCGCTGGGACCCGGCGCCGGAACCGGCGGGCGCGGGCGCGGCCTCGGGAGCGGCGGGCGGGACCGGCCCAGGGAGCACCAGCGCCCGCCGCGGGGGCCAGGTCCGCGTCCCCGGCCCCGCCCCGCCCCCGCCCCGGGCCTGGCTGGCGGCGGCGGCATGCGGCTCCTGTTCGTGGCGGTGCTGCGGCGGCACACGGGCAACGCCGTCACGGCCGAGCGCGTCCGGTAGGTGCGGGCGCGGGGCGCTGCGTGGGCCCGGACCGCGCGCACAAACGGACGGGCTCGGCGCGCGCGGGGCCCGGACCCTGGATCGCGGCGCCCGGGCCCGCGTGCACGCGCCGCTGGGGGAGTCGGGGGCCCGCGCGGCGCTGGCCTGCCTGCCGAGCCCCCCAGTGCGGCGCGGCGGAGGGGGCAGGGGCGCGCAGCGCGACCTGCCCGAGGTCAGGGCTGTCCCGGGCGCGCGAGCCGTGGGGGCAGGATGCGCCCGGAGGCCTCGCTGCCCCCGCGCCGTCTGCGCAGAATCCGGGGTGCGGGAGGGTCCGCTGAAGGCCGCGCGGCTCGGGGAGGGTTTCCAGGCCCAGGGTGCAGCGCACGTGCGGGCCGTCCCTCCTGCTTCGGGTGGGCACCCCCTAACCCCGGGGCCTCCAGCGCCCATCTTCCTCTTCCTGGGTGGTTACCGGCTCAGCACTCGCTTCTGCAATTGTCTTGTCCTTTGTTTCCTTGGGTACTTTTTCTCTTCTCACCGGACTGTAGCCTCCCCGGGCGGGGGTGGGGGGTGGGGGGAGCAGATTACTGCCTGAGGCTTGATGGAAACTTCTTGTTCTTCCTTTTCTTTCTTTTTTTTAACTGGCTTGCTTCATGAAATTTCTTAATTTACTTCCCCTCTGCGGGTCGGCTTCCCCATCATTAGAATGAGCGGTGGGGGCAAAGCCCGCCCGTTAATGTCCCTTTCCACTGACACACGTTACAGTCCTAAAGATCCAGAGCAGCAGGGTCATCTATCATGATTGATGGAGGATAAATCAGTTTTCTGAGCTGTGCGATTAGGATTTCACAGTGAGGATTTGCATCGTGCGGGTTTATCTGCAGTCGGATGGCAGTGACCCTGCCTCACTGACCGCGTACACAGGGAGGGGGTGCGGGTGGCCCCTGCTCTGGTGGGGCACGTGCGGGCAGGGGAGAGACCGCAGGGTAAAGAGAAGTAAAGGAGTTCCGGATGGTGATTAGTGCCCTGGGCTCAGGGGAGGCTCTCTGAGGTGGTGACATTTAAGCAATGACCTGTGACCTGTGACCAAAGGACGCATGAAAGCTGGGAAGACAGCTGGGGAGGGGGTAATGGCTGGAGCACAGGTCCTAATTCCAGACCAAGCTTGACTTGACGGACAGACAGAAAGAAGGCCGGGCTGTCTGGAATCTACACATCCGGGGGGCGGGGGGGGGGGACCGGGGGGGTACCGGGAAAGAGGTCTGAGAGAGAGGCCTGGTCCCACAGGGGGCCGGAGAAAGCATCTCTTTCTTTAATGTTTGGCTCGGGATGTGAACCATACATGTGAACCTCAGGATTCCAGAGGCCCCCCAGGGGCGCCCAGCCAGAGGGCCATCGGAAGACATAGGCAGGCATGTGCAGCGAGACCACTGGCCTCTAGCTGGGGTGAGGGGCCCCTGAGTTACTCTGCGTTCTTTCCCCAGCTGTGTGTGCATGAAGCATGACAACAATTGCTCTCTGTGCTTCGGTCTCTTCACGGCCAGCTTTGTCTCCCCTTCGTTCTGGAGGGATTGCATAAGAATCAGAGGTTGTCAAAGACATCTTGGGTCGCATAAAATCCGAGGTTCCTGGGGATGGAGGAGACAGAGGGGGACAGCGGGGACAGAGGGGGCAGAGGTTCCTATGGTGACAGAGGTTCTTGCAGAGCCAGACCCAAAAAAAATCCCTCTGACCCTCAAGTGACCCCAGGCAGCAGAAGAGGGAGACCCCCAAAATGTGTAAGATTGGGGTTCCCTTCAGTCTACCAGAGGAGGGGGTCTGAGTTAGATACGATTGGAGTTTTAAAAAGAAGAATTGGGTCCCTTCTGGTCCTTCTGTTTGTCGTTGTAAATTAACACCCCATCCAGGAAGAGGGAGGCCGGATCCTCGATTTGATCGGGAGGTAGAGGTGCCCTGAGAGTGGGCAGGCGGGCGCCGTCCCAGGTTGGGGACGTGCCCACATCGGTGGAAAATCAAACTCCGGCTCTCCAGCAGGGGCAACGGAGGTCCAGTCACGTGAGGGCTTGGCTGCTCGGGGCTCTTACCCACGAAGAGGGGGCTGATGTGACCTGCCTCAGGTTTGTTATGAGAATCAAACACGAGCTCGTACACTGTCGGCATTTTCACAACAGGGCCTGGCGCTCAGTGTGCATGTAATACACGTGAGCGACCTGTGATGCCGTGGGCCCTGGCCGGCCAGGCGGGAAGGCTGGGCCTGCAGGGAGGACGGCGTCCCAGGCGAAGGGGCAGCGGGGGGGATCATGGGGGAGAGCGCATCCCTTCCGGGTCGAGTTGTGTGGCCTTAGCAACGCCCAGTACGCCCCGAGTGCTTCTCTGGGGTCAGGGGCCTGAAGGATGTGCAGAGGAGGAAGGAGCGATTCTGCCCCCGGGGGACATCAGACAGTGTCTGGAGACATTTTTGGCGGTCACACTGGGCGTGAGGGGCCACTGGCATCCAGTGGGTGGAGGGCCGGGTACGGCTGAACAGCCTACGAGGCCCCGTGGTCCCCACAGCGGAGAGCAGTGCGGGGACACAGCGCCCTCTGGCCCGGCGGGCAGACGAGGCTGGAGAGCCGGGCGGGGCCCTGTCATATCGGACCCCCGACAGCTGTCCGATTTCTGTGTGGTAGAAGGTCCTTCGGGCTGCATCCTGGAGGCGGGTTGGGATGGGCAGAGGAGGTGAGCCACGTTTCAGGAGTAAGATATAACAGGGTTTGGCTGCTGAATGTGGACAGTGTCAATGCAAAGCTAGAATAACCGAGTAAGGGGTTTGGTGTCCTTTCTCCAGGGGAAAACAAGGTACCGGGCGGGGCCGCCCCACCTCACAAGCAGGGAGAACTTCCCCGAGGGAAGAGCGAGTTTCATGGAACCTTGAACCTCACAGTGGAGACAGGCCCGGCCGGCTGGGAGGTCGGGGCTCCGGCGTCCCGTGAGCTGGCTAGACGGAGTTGGAGGGGCCTGACTGGCGGGTGTTAGGTCTCCTCGAAAGTGACACATTTCCTGGCTACCGAGGTTCGGGTGTGGGACGTGGGCCAGGCCACCGGGAGGCCTCCGTTTTGTCGGTCCTGACAGTAAGGAAGGGCTTTAGAAGGTGTAGGTGACAGCTTGGAAGAGGGTGTTTGAGGCTAGTTTGTCTGGGGATCAGTCGCTGGAGAGAGACAGTTTTATTGTCTGCACAGCACTTCAGAGACCCCTCCACGCGCACGTGCGCTGCGTGTGTAAGCTCACCTTGTGTTCTTTAAAAATTTTTTTCTAATTTCATTTACTTTTAGAGACAGAGAGAGAGCACAAGTGGGAGAGGGCCTGAGGGAGGGAGGGAGGGAGGAAGAGAGAGAGGGAGAGAGAATCTCAAGCAGGCTCCACGCTCAGTTGCTGACGCTGGGATCATGACCTGTGCTGAAAACGAGAGTCAGATGCTGGGACTCAGGCCACCCAGGTGCCACAGTTCACTTTGTGTTCTAACTCAGGGGCTGTTAATTAGCATTTTAAGTACCCTAATCAGGCACGTGTGTCTGGAATTGTTTCCCAAGCACTGTGAACGTTAGATTTGTTCATTAGCGTAAAGCATCTCAGGAATAATCCCCCGTGTCGAGGGTGTATGGTTTGCTGGAAGGGTGATGGGGGCCCTTGTGTGGACACGCAGTCAGGCAGTCTGAGCCCCTGCCCCCACCGTGTCCCCAGATTCCACTGCAAGGTTGGCTGGTCAGGCCGTCTGCGTGGCTGGAGAGGCGACCCATGGTTTCCCTGCCCACCTCCAGTCCCCTGGAGCCGTACACATTTTCCAGAAGAGCCTGACAAGCCTCTACATCAGACAGATGGGTTCAGGTCAGTTCCTAACAAAAAAGGTCACAATTAGGAGGTGTGCTGGTAAGTTAAAAAGAGGGTCAGAAACCTACAGAACAAAGTTCTCTAGAGAACAAAGTTCATTTCACTGGTGGACCGGGGGAAGGAAATAAATTGCATGAGTGATGGATGTAAAGAAAAAAAAATTATATGTATATATATATATATATTTTTTTTTTGGTGAAATTATGGGGGTCCATAGTTTCAAAGGGCACCGAATGGAAGTGGGAGGCTGGTCCTCCAAACACTTGAAATAATCTTCTTAATCAAGGCTGCACAGCATTATGGCCAAGGCCAAGTGGAGGCAGGACCTGTCCTGTGAGTGAGATCTGGGGGGCGTGGCGGTATGGGAGGGGTGGGGGGGTGCTGGGCTCCTGTGAGTGAGATCTGCAGGCCATGGCAGCACCCACGGGTGCTGGACTCTGGCCTGCCCCATCCCCGGTAGTGACTTGAGCATCTGGCCAGCGACCGGCCGCCCACAAACCCAAAGGTGTGTACTCTCAGGGCATTTCCTGGAAAGGCCTTCTGCCCCCTGTTGTAAACCGAGCTTCCAGATGCCTGTCAGAGCACAAGGGGCCGTGCCTGGAGCTTTGCCTATGGAGCTCCTAAGGGTACAGGGAAGGGCAAAGGGCTCAGCTGTTCCGGCCGCAGAGGGGCATACTGAGGGTCAGCGCCACCCGTGGATGATCGAGCTGGCATCCGAAGGAATGGGAGTGTCACAGCCACGGGGAGCTGGACCTTGCACGGAGGGTGGTGCCCTCCGGGATGAGGCATGCGGGACTGGGTGCCGCTTGCGATAACAGAAGCAAACAGAAGCCCGAATGGGGAGGGAGTGAGCCCGGGGCAGCGAGGGCCCTGGCCAGGCCGCTCCCTGCTTCTGCAGCTCTGGGCTCCCGGCAACGGCCCAGCGTTTGGCAGCTTCCGAAGCCGGGAGGAAGGGTTTCGAGTGTTCCAGCTCTTCTCCAGTGGATGCGGAGGAAGAGGAGGGTGCACGTGAAGTCGGTGGGCAGAGCCGTCTCATGTTCCCCCTGAAGGGAACATGCTTTCCTTCAGGAAATGTTTATTCTTTTTTTACATCAATTTTTTAATGTTCATTTATTATTGAGACAGAGAGAAACACAGCACGAGTGGGGGAGGGTCAGAGAGAGAGGGAGACACAGAATCTGAAGCAGCTCCAGGCTTCGAGCTGTCAGCACAGAGCCCGACACAGGGCTCGAACCCATGAACCCTGAGATCGTGACCTGAGCTGAAGTCGGACGCTTAACCTACTGAGCCCCCCAGGCGCCCCATGAAATGTTTATTCTTGAGGGTCTCCAAGAGGGCTGTGTGTGGAGCCCACTGCCCTCCACCCTCCATCCCTGCGGCCGTTCAGCCGTCGAGTTCATAACCCACCAGCTCAGGCTCAGCCAGTGGTTGTGGAAGGCTCTAGCATCCCCCCAGCGGCAGCAAACAGCATATATTTGCATAGATCTCAGCCTCCTTGAGATCAGCGCAAGAAGAGTCAGGGCGATGAAAGGAGCAGGCCTTCTGTGGGGCTGGGGAAGCTCCTCTGGGAGACAGCTCCTTCTTTCCCTGCAGTTTGCTTTATTGAGATACACAGTATGCCAAGAAATTCACTTTTGAGGCGTGCAATTCAGTGGTTTTTAGTATACTCATGAAGTCACGTGGTCCTCACAGCTCTCTAATTCCAGAACATTTGCATCTCATGAGATGCTCTCCAGACCCACCAGCAGACCCACCGCCCGGCCCCTGGCCCCTACTCGTCTGCGTAGATCTGTCTCCTCTGGACATTCCTCTAAATGGAATCACACGCTATGTGGTCCTTTTTTTTTTTTTTTTTTTAGTTTTTTTAATGTTTATTTTTGAGAGAGAGCACGGGAGCCGGGGAGGGACAGAGAGAGAAGTCACAGAATCCGAAGCAGGTTCCAGGCTCCGAGCTGTCGGCACAGAGCTCTACGCCAGGCTTGAACCCACGAACCGTGAGATCATAAACTGAGGTGAAGTCAGATGCTCAACTGACTGAGCCACCCAGGAGCCTTGCTATGTGGTCCTTTTTGAGGACTTCACAGAATGTATCCGTATTTGACCCCCTGAGAGCAGAGTCACGTGTCCGTGGTGGATGTGTGACCTTCTGTTTGTCCGCTCCTGGGTTGAAGGGCACTGAGCCTGCTTTGACCCCGGGGAGCGCGTCCACACCGGACTTACCTAGTAACTCCCTACGCTGCAGCCGCAGGTGAGCTGGGTGAGGACGGAGAGATGTGGGAATGGCATTCCTGGCCAGGAGTCCGCAGGTCAGGAGAAGCAGAGGCGCTGGCCTGGCAGGGGAGCCACAGTGAGGGCTCCTAGGATGACAGACGGCTGCGGAGGCCACGGGGTGGGGGTGGGGCAAGGGAGTGTAGGGGTGTGAGAGCCATGGGAAGGGCCTGGGAGAGAAGAGGGCTGGCTCTGCTGCCCTGTGTGTGCTGGGTGGGGCCACGCACCGCGGGTGGGTACGCGTCCTGTGGGCCCATCCGACCAGGGGCTGCGCAACCACGGCGACCCCTGGACCCGGGGTGGGCGGGGCAAACACGACCCAGCTGGGGTGGCAAGGGGCAGACACCCAGGCTGGGAAACGGGAGGCTCTGGGTCCCCAGGGGCAGAAGGAGCAGGGGAGCCAAGGGAGGGGCACATTCATCGTAGGAGGGCGGGTCGCTGTGCCCGATGCTGTGAGGGGTCCCTGAAATCTGAGCAACGGGGTGTGGGAGCTGGCGCCCGGGCCGCGGCCATCTCCCCGCATCGCACCCTGCAGCAGTGGCCTGAGCGTTCTGGGCTGGCGCTGGCTGCACACACCGCGTGCGATACGAAAGGCCGGGTGACAGGAGAGGTCAGGGTATTGACAAGAAAATCACTGAAGTGATGGGGGAAGGAACCTTTGCGGGAGTGGGAGGGGGGACTGGCTTGGACGTGAGGGTCTGTGAGGTCAGAGGTCTTCGTGGTTTGTGTGGTTGAGAGCGGGGGGGGGGGGGGGGGGGGGGGGGGGGGGGGGGGGGGGGGGGGGGGGGGGGGAGGAGATAAGATTGTGGTCAGAGACTGGATGGCCTTACAGAGAGCTTGCTGTAGCGAGCAGGGGACATGAACGGATGGACAAGGAAAGCTCTACGCACTAGGAACCGAAGCCAGCCCGGGCTGCCGGGACGGTGCAGGAGCTGAGCCGCTCCTGCCACGGTCTGGAGGCTTCGGGCTTCGGGCTTCGGGCTTTTGCAGCCCAGGCGGCAGGACAGGGGTCCGCTTCTTGCCTTGGCCCACTTCCCGCTCCTACTAGATGTGCCTTGCTGGTCCCTCCACTTGCAGCCCAGCAACAAGGAGAGTCGGAGCCTCCGCAGAGCACCCCCAAGCCCCAGGACTGCGTGTGCAGCACAGCCAGCAGGAGCACGCCGGGGCCTGGGGCGGGTTGCCCCCCACTCAGGTGGGCGACGGGGACATTCAGGGTTGTAGGAAGGGGGAGCCTGGGAATGCCCTGCTGTGGGGCCACCAGTAGGGGTGTGGAGGCTTCACTAATTCTTGTCAAGGAAAGGGGGACGCAGGCCCCCATGAACCTTTGAAGCTTTAAGGGAATAACAAATGGAAGGAGCAAGAAATACCTTTGGGAACATTAAAAATCAGAAAATTTGGGGGCACCTGGGTGGTGGCTCAGTCGGCTGAGTGTCCGACTTCCGCTCAGGTCATGATCTCACGGTTCATGAGTTCGAGCCCCACATCGGGCTCTGTGCTGACAGCTCAGAGCCTGGAGCCTGTTTCAGATTCTGTGTCTCCCTCTCTCTCTGCCCCTCCCCTGCTCTCTCTCTCAAAAAAAAAAATCAGAAAGTTTTCCATAGAAATTAAAAGACCTATTTTCTCTTGGTAAATTGGCAGAACTGTCAATGGTGGGCAGCCTGCCTAACTGGTACATGGACCATGTGGCTAAGTGTGTCATTTTACATATTCTAGTGGTCACATTCAATTTTGTTTTTAAATATTTTTATTTATTTCTAGGAGAGAGAGAGAGACAGCATGAGCAGGGGAGGGTCAGAGAGAGAGGGAGTCACAGACTGAAACAGGCTCCAGGCTCTGAGCTGGCAGTCAGCACAGAGCCCGACGCGGGGCTCGAACCCATGGACCGCGAGATCATGACCCAAGGGAAAGTCAGAGGCTTAACCGACTAAGACACCCAGGCGCCCCATGGTCACATTAAACAAAGCAAAAAGAATTGCATAAAACTAATTGTAATGTATTCTTTTGAACTCAGTATATCCAATATCCTGTCGACTTGTTATCTGTACAGAAATGTTTAATGAGCCCGGGTGCATATTTTGCACTTAGCACATCTCTTCAGGCACTTGGCACATCACTTGGGCATTTAGCACATCTCTATTCAGGCACTTAACACATCTCTGATGGGGTTTTGGAGCAGTGGTGGGGGTTCAAAGCAATGACCAAGAAAGAACTCTTGACATCTTGGTGCAAAAATATGATTTTGCTAAAGCCCAGGGACAGGACCCGTGGGCACAAAGAGCTGCCTTTGTAAGTGCGACTATGGATGGGGGGGGGGGGGGGGGGGGGGGGGGGGGGGGGGGGGGGGGGGGGGGAGAGGTAAGGCCAAGAGGTGGCTTCCTAAAGGGATTTCAAATGTTAAAGAAGATTCACAGATCACTGGAGGCCTGGCTGTTATCAAGGGAAGGTTGTTTTCCCTCTAGCAAAGCATTAACATTAAGACAGTAGGGAGTTCCTGGAGTTGAGGCTATTGATGGGATTACCCTGTTCCTGTAATTGACCAAGATATTTGTAAACCAATGGAGACTGGGGTCCTGTGATCTCTATCAGTTTAATCTTTGGTTTCTGTCCTTTACTTTGTTCTTTGGCAGCCCGGAATGCCTGAGGAGTGTCACACACCTCCCACTTGTGGAGGGCGGGTGTGTGTGTGTGTGTGTGTGTGTGTGTGTGTGTGACAGGGAGGGGAGGGTCTTAGTTGGTGCTTAGCCCTCAGCTTACGCTCCCTCATCGTCTCTGTTCAGACACGTACTGCATTTCTTTGGGCACTGAGCACATCTCTGTTCAGGCTAGCTCACCACATGGCTTGGTTTTCCACCCCACCCCACCCCATTTATGTATTTACTTACTTCAGTAGTCCAATCTCAGCAGACGTGGCAGCTTGGGACACTTCCTGATCCAGCCATGTTGCCTGTTTTCTCACGGGACTCTGGCTTCACAACACTAATGTCTCTACTACCAGATTCCCATTAGAATCCCATTCAAAAAGGAGGTGACTTTACAGTTTACAAAACACATTGACCACAGACTCTTCCAAGGCATACCCTGTCCTGCAAATGTATTAGCATCTCACCTAATCCACCGAAAGTTCCCTGGGGCACTGTCCCCTCTAGTTTACCCTTCCAAACTAGGGCCTGAGTGTTTGTGCAGGCATTCACACGTGGGCCTCCATCTCCATGAGCCCCCTAATCATTCCAAGACCACCACGATTTCTCTGTCACATCAGAAATTCTTGAAATGCTGTCCGGAGAGCAACATTTTACTCCAATCCAGCCAACTCTCCCTGTTTCTCGCCAGACGAGCTGCCACTGAGACGGCCGGCCTGCCCCGCGGGGCTGTGTGCAGTGAGAAGCACAGGGCCCGGCCCCGCGCTGCGCTCGCGCTCTGAGAGCCGGGGGCACAGCAGCTCTGAGGAGGACCGGATTCCTGTCCCCATCCCGGCCTGCTGGGGCCCATGGAGACCGAAAGCAATGCATTTGGTGTTGCCTGCCCTAGTTACGTTTCTCCGGCAATTTTTAATCCAGACATCATAGCTCATGCAAATTGGCCTAAGTTCAACACACCAGTGCTCAGGCTTCTCCGTGCAAGGAGTTAAAGAGGAAGGCTTACAGCCGGCGGGAGCCGGAAGCAGGTAAGGCCCCACTGAATCTGGAGTCAGGCGTGTGCAGATAGACTCATTTCTTCCTAGAAACTGCCAAATAAATGCTTAAAATCTCTTAATTTGTTGGCGATGCTTGCTTTCTCAAGAAGCCTTCAGTCAAGTTCAGGTTCAAGTTTAGTTGAGCCAAATGATTACTGACAGAAAGAATAGGGACAGAGCAATTTGAAGGCATTAAAAGTCAACCAAAAACAAGTGCAAACTCTTAGTCATAGAGAATTAAGATTGTGTGTGTGTGTGTGTGTGTGTGTGTAGGGATATTTATAAGATCATAAAGTTAGCATTAAAATGCCATTTAAAAATATGTTTAATAGATCAAGAACAACCCATTATCTGTACCTCACCACCTCCATTCCATATGTCCTATCTTATCAATTCTGCATAAGCCAGAAATCTCTCCGGAGTGGATTCTCTAAGTGGAATTCAAACTGTTTCTTTTCCATGTATCAACACATTTGTTTTTGGTTTCTCATTTCTAAGAGCTTTAAGGAAATGGAATAACAATTATTCACCCATGCTCAGAAGCACACTGAGTTCTTATTTCTGTATATTACCTATTTTTAGGCTGATGTGAGCTGGCTCTCCTTGTAGGTTGCCCTCAGCCCTTCGAGAGGAGTCAGGTGGGGTGAGCTGAGGAGGGGCAGTCCTTCTGGCTGACAATGATTGATCAGCATTAACAGCGGAAATGATAAGATCAAGGCACTCATTGTAGTTCAATAGCTTAAGCAAACTCACGTGTCAGGATCTCAGTTCTTTATTTGCCCAGTGACAGCTGCAACATTGTGCATTTAATTACAGTACACAACGAAACCAGAGAGAGAAACAGTATCTTTGACAGAGTAGTACAGGTGATGATTCTCGCCCTTCTCCCCAGAGTGGGTGGGAGCAAGAAGTTTGAATCTGCTGTTTGTGCAGTTTACACATGGCTCCCACATCGCAGACAGCTTGGCCATGTGACTACCACTTTGCTTAAAGATTCTAGTTCCCTCATTCTTTTATTCTTTTCCTTATTTGTTTTGTACACTTGCCCCTAAACGCAAACCAGCTAATTCACCTGGTGTTTAGCTGAAGAAATAATAATCCATTTTATTGCTGGGGGTAGGGGGATGGCTATGTTGGATTTGAACTTTGTACTACAGTGACTTCTGGATGATTTAAGAGGTGCTCGAGTGTCATTTTAAGTGACTTGATCATCACCTACCTGCTGGCTTTGTAATTGAAGCTTAAGTGCAACGTGACTCCCTTGCCTGCGGTTCAGAAGGATCGAGAGAGAGAGAGAGAGAGAGAGAGAGAGAGAGAGAGAGAGACTCCGTGCTATGGAGATGGAGGGACAGATGTGTAATGGGGGCAGGGGCAGGGATCTCACTGAGAAGAACTGGCATTAGGAAATGGCCGTCAAGGCCACGGGGACTCGGAATGCATGCCGGGTCCGGCCCTCTGCAGGTGGAGGGGCAGGTCTGGAGCTCAGGTGGGTGGAAGGGGGTGTGGCTGGCATGCACTTGAAGCGTGTGCAGGCTGTCAAGGGCGCTGTGTGCATTTGGACTTCATCCCGGAGACCCATTCAGCCATTAGTTCGTTCAGGTAGCAACAGGCCCCCTTCTCACAGCGGAGCTGGTGACCCTGAACCCTTTAAGGGTTTTAGTCAAGGGAGACCTGTGTGGGTTCATTGTATGTACTTGTGCACACCTGCCTGCAGCAATGGTAAGAGCCAATATCTGCCCACGGTAAAAGTATCCGGTTTCTCCTCTGCAAACATAATCCTTGTTACCTATTTCTTACCACATACAGATACTCTGTGCACACACACTACCTGTATACAAAGTATTCTTCCCTTTGCTCTTTTCAGTAATGATGTATCCAGACAGTTGATTCTAAATTACAGCTGACTCTTAAACAAGATCGAGTTTGAACTGCTCGGGTCCACTTACATGCAGAGGTTTTTCACCAAAGATAGTATAGGACTGTAATTATATTGTTTTTTCTTTATGATTTTCTGAATAACATATTCTTTCCTCTAGTTTATTGTAAGAATAGGGTGTATCGTACACCTAACATACAAAGCCTGCGTTAATCGACCGTGTGTGTTGTTTGCAAGACTTCAGCCAACAACAGGCTGTCAGGGGAGATTTGGAGGAGTCAGAGTTACACGTGGATTTTCAACTGCATTGGGGGGTGACGCCCCAAAGTCCCGTGTTGCTCAAGAGGTCAACTGTGCTTCACAGAGGCCCCCTGCATTCCTTTAATGGCAGGAGCGCTGGGGTGTATTGTACGAGCCATAATATAACCAGCCCCCCACTGACGTGCACGGAGGCCATTTCCAGTCTTTTCGGTCATTGGAACACAGCTGCAGAGCCTCTTTGTGGATGAATGTGTTTGCTCTCACATCCAAGGGTATTTTTGGAATTAATTCCTGGAAGCGGAGGTGTTTGGTCACAGAATTTGTGTGTTTTAAATATGCTAGCTGTTGTTTCATTGCACACCAAGGAGGTTGCAGCGGCTTTCCTGCTCAGAAATAACGTAGAGGAGTGTTTATTTCACAAAGCCTTGGGCAGACGTTTGAACTTTACAGATATTCTTCGTTAAAAAGATGACTGAAGTTGACCACTATTTCCTATATCTAACAACCCCGATTGAATTTCTCTTTCTCTGGACTGCAGTTTAGGTCCGGGCCTATTTTGCTATGGATTTGTCTGGTTTTTTCCCCTCTTGTTGATTTATGAGAGCTCTTTATTTATTAAGCAGATTAGCTTTTTCCCTTCTGTACATGTTGTAAATAGGCTTTTTTTTTTTTTAAGTTTTCTATTTGTCTTTTGATTTTGCTCATGCTGTTGTCGTTCAGAAAGTTTTTTTTTTTAATTGGATTTAGATTTTAGATTTATGTTATAAGGAACTGAACCAGGATGAGAAGAAAGACAGGTTTGGAAGATATTTTGGAGGTAGAATGGAAAGGCCAGGAAATGTCTTTTGAAGTCTTTATTAAGAATTGAATTTCAGGGGTGTCAGTTAGTTGGGCATCTGACTCTTGGTTTTGGCTCAGGGCATGATCTCATGGTTCATGGGTTCGAGCCCCACGTTGGGCTCTGTGCTGGTGGCGTGGAGTGGAGCCCGCTTGGGATTCTCTCTCTCCCTCTCTCTCTGCCCCCCGCCCCTGCTTGTGCGCGCGCGCTCTCTCTCTCTCTCTCTCAAAATAAGTAAACGTAAAAAAAAAAAAAAAAGAACTGAATTTTAGATACCTAAAAGCAAGTCCTGGGTGTCACCCAGAATTAAAGGACAGGAGAAAAAAAGTGGAATCAAGGAAATAAAACACGGAGCTTTCTGGAACAGCAAATGCCACTGAAAAGTGACAGTGCGGGTCTTTTGTCTCAGGGCTGCGGACACTTCCTGAATTAGCCCTTCAGCCCACTGGCCTTGGTCCTGACCATAGTCCCTGGGACCGGACTCTGGTGGGTGAATGGTTATCGCCAGTGGCTATGCGCCTGGCTCTGTGTTTTAGGAGGATCGTCTCTACAGCACAATTCAGAAAATACATTTTATTAACTCTTTGATTTAAATAATCTTTCGACTTAAGATTTTAATTGCAGCACCCGCCTGTGGCATATTTATTTTTTGCCATCGTTGTTTTCTTCCTCTGTTTATATTTGTGGATGAAGAGGCCACCTGGAGGCTGCCGGCCACGTATGTGTTCTGAAAGATGCCTTTGACTTGGAAAGCTCGTCCGAAATCGCCAAGCTCATCGAGGCCGAGAACCTGGAGGCGGCGCTGGCCCTTCACCTCTACAGAGGAGGCCGACTTCTGCAAGGTAACGTTTTTCCTTCAAAGGTGTGGACACGCGAAGAATCGCGAGAACCGGATGCACGTACAGCCCCCGACAGAACAGAGCTGGAACGGT
This sequence comes from Hyaena hyaena, assembly GCF_003009895.1. NCBI lineage: Eukaryota > Metazoa > Chordata > Mammalia > Carnivora > Hyaenidae > Hyaena > Hyaena hyaena. The sequence goes on from NW_024080975.1 coordinate 448,816, forward strand.
TTAGCCCGTTTACCCGGTTCGAAACCGGCAGGAACACAATCATCTTTTGGCTTTGTTCTCCTTTGTGAGTCATTTTCTAAAATGATGTGACTGTGCCCATTGGGGACGGGTGGGTGTGGAAGCTATTATGCCGCACGCAGTTACTCCCCTGAGTGTCTCCGATGTACATCTTGTAACTCAAAGTACAATTTTCAACAGTTGAACATACACATCTTTTGCAAACACAGAAAGAGCACATATGAAAACTTTCATTCAGCTGGTTTACTAGAAAGGGGAACAGTAAGATTCTAAAGCCTGCTTAAATGGCATGTGAGGGACTGGGTATTAAGTAGGTGACTTAGTGCAGGTGTTAGAAGTAGTTTGCCAGGGGTGCCTGGGTGGCTCAGTCGGTTAAGCGTCTGACTTCGGCTCAGGTCATGATCTCACCGTTCGTGGGTTCGAGCCCCGCGTCGGGCTCTGTGCTGACTGCCAGCTCAGAGCCTGGAACCTGTTTCAGTCTGTGACTCCCTTTCTCTCTGACCCTCCCCTGCTCATGCTGTCTCTCTCACTCTCTCTCTCAGAAATAAATAAAAAACATTAAAAAAAAAAAAAAAAAGAAGTAGTTTGCCAGGTTAGCTACAGGACAGACTCACATCCAGTGGGCAGTGAAGGAAGCTTTTGGGCTGTCTTTTCTACCAGTGCATTAGTCAGGGCTCTTGAGAGGGTCAAGACTCAGGGCGCATGGAGAGGCACCTTTAAGAGGAGACTTATCATGGTGATTGGCTCGTGTGATTACAGAGGCCTGGGGGGGTGGGGGGGGGGTCATGATCCGCCCTCAGCAGGCTGGAACACCGGAACAGCCAGTGCTGCGTTTCAGTCTGAGTCTGCTGGTGTAAGTCGCTGTTGGAGCCCGAAAGCCCGAGAACGGGGAATTGGGATGTCCGGGCGGAGGGGAGGGCAGATGGGTGTCTCAGCTCAACAGAGAATTTGCCCTTCCTCCGCCTTCGTGTTCTGTCTGGGCTTCTGGCAGATTGGGTAAGGCCCGCTTGCATCAGATCGGAACGCTGGTGACTCTTCCAGAAACTCCCTCGCAGACACCCCCAGAAATAGTTTGCTCGCTGTCCGGGCGCCCCTTCGGCTCCCACGGAGCACGAACCTTCACTGCTGCACAGAAACGGTGTCCTTCTGTCCTTGACCCAAAGCTGCATAGTCTTTAATGTAACTTCATAGAGTATGAGGCTCTTTCTTAGTAAATAGTGAAGTGGAGCCACAGTCCCCTCTCTGAGAGGTGACTACTCATTGCACGGGGGACCTTTAGACACCGCTTCCCTGGGTCACTGAGAGCACGTGCACATGGTCCCTCTTTTGGGCGTGGCTACAATTTGGGGGTATTTCTTCTGAATACTCACGAGGCAACTGTGACCTCAAGTGAGAGCACAGAGACCACCACGTGAAGGCAGAACAGATCATTTCAATGTGGCTGCGCAACGCGTGCCTTTTTCTAAACGTGAATTTACTGACGCGGCCGCAGTAACACGTTTCGGGAGATTGTCATTGCGGGGCCCACACTATCCACGGGAATCCTCACTAGGATGCAGCTTTCGCCAGCCAAACGTTCCAAGCTTCTGAAAGTTCCAGAAGTGTCATTGCTAACGGTGACCTCTTGCTTCTGAACACTGTGTCCAACGTCACTTCCTGTTCTCAGGCTCTCCCTGCTGCATCCCGGCCCCACTGCACGGAGCTGGGTCCTCTCTGGATGCCCACGTCCTATCTGGGCACAGTCTACAGTGTACTCTTTGTAGGGGCTCCTGGGGGCTCCGGTAAGGGCCCGACTCTTGATTTCAGCTCAGGTTCTCATCTCCCAGTTCCCAAGATCGGGCCCCATGTCGGGCTCTCGCTGATGTTGCGGAGCCTGCCTGGGATTCTCTCTCTCTCTCTCTCTCAGAATAAATGAATAAACGTTAAAAAAAAAAAACCCACAATATACTCTGTGAAATTGAAGTTCCTATGTGCACAGGTTAAAACCTCCCTTCAGCGTAGAGCGAATGTAACAGAATGATTAGCACAAAATGTAACAGAATGATTTAGCACAAAGAGCAAATCTTTCTCCCACTTCTTAATCCACCTGTCTCATTTCTTATCCCCCGAGGCAACTAGTTACCATTTCTTGTGTGTTCTCCCGGAGCCGTGTCATCCGTCCCGTACTAGTTCTCTGTCGTCACATAACAAATCACCCCCAAAAGTGGGTGGCTGGCAGCAAGGCGCGTGCTACCAGAGTCGTGTCTGTGGGTCTGGAATTAGGAATCAGCCGTGCTGCTGGGGGTCTCCTGCCTCAAGGGCTCTGGCGAGGCTGCAGAGACTCCTTACCACGTGCCACGGCGGGGGCCGCATCGCCGGAGGCCTGGCTGGTCCCGCGTGAGCCGCGTGCAAGGCGGCCCCGTCACATGCCTGCTCGGCTCCTCACCGGCTTGCCAGCTTCTCCACGAGATGGCACTTTGGAACCTGGTTTGTCTATTATGACCCAGCCCTGGAAGCCACACGGGCTTCCACGCCCAAAAGAGGGACCATGTGCACGTGCTCTCAATGACCCAGGAAAGCGGTGTCTATTGATTAGTCACTTCTAATCATTAACCCGTGCAATGAGCTCTCTAGCTGCTGGCTACACGGGTCGGCCTTCTCGCAGGTGGGCGGGGACCCCACCGCGGGTGACCACCAGGAGCTGGCCATCTTGGAGGCTGGCCGGCACATAAGCCCACGCCCATATTTGTATATATCTCCTCCCTTAAAAAAACATGAATGAAAGCATGCTACAAATACTCTTGCCTTGTACCACCTAACAGAGCATCTGGGAGGCCCTTCCATAGCAGCACCTATATAGATGCACCCCATTCTGCCACTGCTTGAGTAGTGTTCCGTGCATGGGGCCCCCATCGTTTAGCCAGGCTGCAATTCCCGGGCAGTTAAGTTGTCCGCGGTTGTTTTCTCCTACCGACATTGCAACAAGTATCTCTACACGGACGTCTCAGCTTGTAAACCTATGAGAATATCCCCGGGCTTCCGTATTCTTGCTCCCCTGCCCGAAACCATCAGCGTGAATTGTTTTCTGCTGGCAGAGAGGACGTCCCGAAAGCAGTTCTCCTGGAGGCTCTTTTCTGCTGAACAAGGATATGGTGGTGGATTCCGTTGCAAGTGTTCTGGGACACAGAGTCCGAGGTTGATCTCAAAATCAGAAAAGAAACACAGTGTGACTTCCCTCGTAGAGGCCAACATAAAGTTCATAGCTCCCCAGGCTCCTTGGGAATCTTTACGAGGTCGTCACTGACCGTTGTGGGTGCTGTGCACTCACAGGGCTCCCAGCACTGACGTGGTGGTTCTGGTGACCGCCAGTCAGATGTATTATTGTCTATAAAATTACATCTGTGTTTCGAATGTCTCGTACACGTGCATGTGGAGCATATTTCCACAAGTGGGGTGACTCGGCCTCAGCAGGACGTATCTTAGGGCCCTTTCCGGATCAGCAGGGCGACTCCGGGTTTATTCTCCCGGCTGCAGGGTACACCCCGGAAGGACCCATCGTGTTTATTAAAATCTCTCAGGTCTCGCTCCCGCAAGTAATGCCGCAGCAGCTCTGACCACGTTTTTCCCTTCGCTGTGTGGGGACACTGGTAATACAGGTCCGTCGAATGAGCTGGTGGCCAGAGAACTGAGTATTGTTTCTTTTGGACTGACAGCGACAAACTGCCCTCCAGGAAGGTTACTCCAGTCCAGGCTTGACCAGCAGATGGGGGGACCGTTTCCCCTCCCTCTGGTCACTTCCTCGGGTTTTTCCCTCCAAACCTCAGGTTTTCTCACTTTTACCATGCCTGGCCTTTGCTTCAGAAAAATGGAGGAAATGCACAAAGTTGCCCAAGGCTGTACTCACTCTCACGCGGGGAAGGGGGAAGGAAGTCCTCTCCGAAGCCAGTTGCACAAGGGAAAGCGGTCTTACGCTGGCGTCTCCCAGAAGTCGACAAGCGAAACAGCACCCCTCTTAGCAGATTTGGTTAAACTTCTACTTGTTAAATCCCAGCTGCTGTCTTTACGGTAGGTAGTTACATGCCATCTAGTCCTCATTTACCCCCAAGGGTCATCCCTTTGAAAGTCACACTCTCCTCTGAGCGGAAAACCATAGAAAGTGTTAGAACCGCTGTGGAGATGGTGCCACACACCTGTGATTTCCACCGACCGTGTCTGGCTCCGCGTCGGCTCTGCATCGGCCCCCGGGGGCCGCCCTGTGCTGGTCGCTGGCTGTGTAGGCTTCCATTCTATGGCAGCACCGACTGTTTCTAAAACAGTCTTCTGTAGATTAAACTGTCTTTTAAAATATATAGCATTTATCGATTTTTTAAAAATTACATATAAACAGATGACTTGGAAACTTCATAAAAACACAAAGAAGGAAATCCAGCTCTTCAGATTTCACTGCCCAGACATGACTGCTGTTCTATGTGCATGTTTGGTTTTATTTATCTTGTATTTTTTTTCAAAATTGAGTTTATAAAACAAGATACATTCTTACAATATAAACTTGCAACTTAAAAAAAAGAAACATGAATTGCATCCCGTGCCGAGCACTGCGGTGGGTGCCATAAATGTCTGGCAGTCTCCTGTCTCCCTCTCTGCAGTTTGCATGTGTGTTTTATAAACTGCGATCAGTGTTTACAGCAGTGCTGTCAACAACAGCCAAAGTATGGAAGGAACCCAAATGTCCATCAACGGATGAACGGATAAAGACGATGTGTTTATATATACAGTGGAGTACTACTCGGCAACGAGCAAGAACACAATCTTGCCATTTGCAACAACGTGGATGGAAGTGGAGAATGTTAATGCTAAGTGAAAGAAGTCAGAGAAAGACAGATACTGTATTTCAGGCATGTGGAATTTGAGAAACTCAACAGATGAACATGGGGAAAGGGAAGGAAAAATAAGAAAAAAACAGAGAGGGAGACAAACCCTAAGAGACTCTTAAAATACAGAGAACAAGCTGAGGGTTCCTGGGGGCGAGGAGGTGGGGGGGATGGGCTAGATGGGTGATGGGCACTGAGGAGGGCACTTGTTGGGATGAACATGGGTATTGTACGTAAGAGATGAATTTTACTCCTGAAGCCAAGACTGCACTGTACGTTAACTAACTAGAATTTAAATTTTTAAAAAATGAATAATAAAAACTGATCCCGTGATGATTCAGAAGTCTGGTTTCCCTACCAACACGTTAGGGGTATTTCTGCGTCATTGAATGGTTGAATAGTCTTCTGCGGCATGACTGTGAACAGCCACATCTTACTTCCATTTCTCCCTCAACTGTAAGCGATGCTGTGACGAGCAGGCCTCTGCAGGACCTGGGGAGCCTGTCTCCTCTAGGGCTTCCTCGGAGCGGCCGGCAGCCTGGCTCTGTGCATTCTTGCAGCTGCCGATGCACGTTGCCAAACAGTAACTAGTCACTCGTACGCGTCTGTGCGCAGTGCATATATCTAAATAAAACCTTGACGGCATGGACAAATGGAAGTTCGCTTTTCTTTTTAAGACCAATATTTGCTGAGCGAATAATTAGGTAACCGCAATTGCTAAGACCAATATTCAAGGAATGAGAAACAGCACATTCACAATATTAATATTTATTGCAGCTACATTGCAGGTACGATGCAGTTATTTTTTAAAAATATGAATTTTAATGCTTTAAGCAATGGACCGATTACCATTTTAGCTTTGGGAATAACACACTGTATTTGGACACGTCTTCGGAAGACCTGAAGTGCAACCCTGTGCTTGTACACGGTGTTTCCTGGCCTCCTTCACATGCCTTACGTGGCACACGAGGAAGGTTTCCCAGGTGATCTGACGTTGGCAGGAAGCTGGATGAGAAGCGTTTTGATGAAGCTCTTTTCTCTGTTTCTCGTTGAGAACCTGCTTCAGGCTTGAACCTGTTGAGGAAGCAGGTGGTGCCGGGTGGATGATAAAGGAGCCGGGTTCAGGAAACTGTGATGTTTTTGTTTCCGCAGACTATTGGGAATGACACATGTCCCGCAGAGGCACTGATTTATGACACAGGACCAGTCACTTGGGTGGCCCTGAGTAAATGCGCTTGGAAATAGTTTGTATCTCACTTTTCAGGCTCAGCTCGTTTCCACAAATGCTGTTGGAAATTTTAACTTGTAGCAGGTATTGTGTTAGGAGCAAGGGCTGCAAAATTAAGAAGCCACAGTCTTGTTCTCCAGGATTTCCCAATCTACAAATCTACCCTAAAGCCGTATGATTCTTAGCCTGACATCAAAGCGGGGTGGGTTACTTCTGAGGAACTTGGAGAAGACTTTGGCGAGAAGGACATGCCTGAGGAAGGTTTTGAAGGGTCAGTAGGAGTTTGCAGACATTTATATACATCGTGCTATAGCAGAGGACTTCTAGAAGTTTTCACACATAAAGTTGGATGCATTGCTTTGCTTTCTTTTTTTTTTAATTTTTTTTTTTTTTTATTTCTAGGAGAGAGAGAGAGAGACAGCGTGAGCAGGGGAGGGTCAGGGAGAGAGGGAGTCACAGACTGAAACAGGCTCCAGGCTCCGAGCTGGCAGTCAGCACAGAGCCCGACACGGGGCTCGAACCCACGAACCGCGAGATCATGACCTAAGCGAAAGTCGGACGCTTAACCGACTAAGCCACCCAGGCGCCCCTGCTTTGCTTTCTTAACCATAGAACAAGTATTGAGAAAAAGATAGAAAAATGAATGAAATATCCCACATTCCGTTCTTCCAAGTGCTCATTTAATTCAGAGAGCTTCTGGACTTACGTATTTCCAAACTTGTTCAGCCTGAAGCCCAGTGACACTGGTATCACACAGAGTCCACACTGTGCCCGTATGTCAGATGCAGCGAGTCATTTAATCTCAGGACTAAGTCGGCCAATTATGACCTCCATTTCACAGATGAGGTGGCTGAGGTTCAGAAGAACGGAGTGACGCTTTGAGTTAGGCATTTTCCACGCTGAGGCTCAGGATTCTGAGACATGGTGGTCTGGTGTCAAAGTCTGATGCTCTTCTTACTATATTAGATTTGATCTATGAGAGCACTTGCCAGTTGGCTTCATTAACTAGCGAGGCTGATCGTTTTCATTCCGGGACGTTCTCCTAACTGTCGAGCAGCTTCTGTGGTTCCTCGGGGTGTATCTTCCAGGTGTCTACTTGTTCTGTGTTTGGAGATTTCGCGGAAGAAGACTTTCCCTGCAGTTCTCTTTCCGTCCAGTGATGGTTTTTGTTAGGGGGGTGCCACAGTCACCTCCTGCACGCTGTCACCATTTGCAAGCCCGGGGACACAGTACCACACACATATACGGCTCCCCAGCTTGCCGGGTCAGAGAGCTGAAACAGATCTCATGGGGCTGAAATCAAGACGTTGCGGGGGCTGTGTTTCTCTTCGGAGGTGCTGTGGCAACCTGCGTCCTTAGTTTCCACCTTGTGGAGGGACCTGCGCGCTCCCATCCCAAGAGCCAGCGAGGGCCAGTCTCGTCCCCTCATATGGAGGCCCTGGGAGCACCTTTACCTGCTTCTTCCACCTGTAAGGCCTCCGTGATCACACTGGCCCGCCTTGATAATCCAGGATCACCTCTCCCAGTTTAGGGTTGGCTGACTGGCACCCTTGATTTTAAATAGCTTGACCTGCCCTCCTCTGAAACACTCACAGGATCCAGAAATTAGGGACGGACATCTCTGGGGCTCATTATTCTTCCTGCCTCACACCTCCCTCCGGTCCCCAAAGATTGGTGTCCGTCCCACATGCTAACCCCCTCCCCCCCCAGCACCCCCGGAAGTCCATACCCACAGCACCTGGCCAGAGAGAAAAAAAGACAGAATGTGCCAATTTGCATGGACAGAAATAATTCTGAGGCAAATAAGAGGGAAGACGGGTCCCCTGCGACTGACACACTGAATCTCGGGAGGGATGTGGCTCGTTCACAAAACCCCAGTGGGAACACTCCAGTGAGAGCTGGTCCATTTGGTGGTTTGCCAGCCGGCGCCTCCTAAAATTTTGGGTTGACCTGTGGGGAGTCACGTGTGCTGAACACCTCACGTAGCTTGATCTGTGCACACCTGATGCCTCACACGTCTGTGCTCGCCCAGCGTCCCTTGACGCAGAGCATCACCCGCCCAGACTGCTTCACTCAGAACAGACTCGCTCCCTGGCGAGTCCTCCCTCACCTTACATGCACAGCGTCTTGGACAGTTTCGGCTCCCACAGCAGCCATGCGTCATGCTCCCTGAAGCCATGGTGGCCCCGGGGCGCCCTACATGTCCCCTCCGCCCTCCTGGCACCTGCTACTGTGATTCCAGCCCGGCTGCCTTTGAACTGCTCTTTCTCCGTCACAAATCTGGTAGTTGCAGATGAGCCCATCTCCAATAAGCTTAGCTTTGATGGATGGTGGCCAGCACTCATTTTCATTTGTTAATATTCAAAGCTTATTGATCTAAAATCATCCTGGCACCCACGGTCTGACATGATCAATCCCCGCATCATGTTTATGATAGCGATGCCGATGTGGCTCCCCAGGTGAGCCGGATAAGATGAAACAAACATCAAGCCATCCCCGAGCTTGGGTTTTCCAGTGCTTGGGGTAGGTTGTCGAGGCCTGTTTGCATAGCTACGTTCTGCTTCGTTAACTATTATGATTTTGCAGGTCATGGAATTCCTTTCGGAATCATCTTTGGTGGAACCGACCTAAATGAAGATGTAAACCACAGAGAGAAAAACAAAGTGATGGGGAGAGTCCTCGAAGAAGCCAGGTAATACCTCCGGGAACTTCACAGGGTTACACGTTTAACTCTTTGGGGCCGAGTTCACTGACACCGAAAGACTTAGGAAGGCAGTAGTTGGGGAAGTTTATGTCTTCCCGTAATAAAGCAGGGTCTGCATTTCATTTCATTTTTCTTTCTCTCACTTGGCACATTTGAATTCTGCCATGGAGAGTCACCGTAGACCAGTATGGCGTGCGGATAACTTTGACTGTGCTTAATATTGGGCCAAGCTTCTTAGAATGTCCTGCAGGCTAGAAGGCATGCCTAGCACAGCGCGCGTGGGTTCCGGCTTGGAAGCGCCCGGATCAGGGCCTGCTCTGAACCACGTGGATTTCTGAGCTACATGAGACCATCCGTGACAGGGTGGGCCTTCCCAGCGGGTCCCCAGGGCACTGTGGGCAGGAGAGTCCTTCGTCATGGGCGCTGTGCTGCAGGGTCCTGAGCCAGGACCCTGAGGTCTATGGCATCAGCTGCGGCGAGGGTCCGACGCACTCCTTGCCCCCAGTCACAGATTGGAGCTGCCCCCCCACCCCCAGCATTTTCCTTGTCTAGAAAACGACATTTGCACAGCGTAACCTGGAAGTGACCAGGAAGGATGAGTGGACTTGCGTACCTCTGTGCAGCAAACACAGAGATGATACTTAACATAGTAACGATAACAGGATACACACCCTCTACATCCCTATAAAAATTGTTTAAAAAGGCTAATGAAATCCAAAGAAGAACTGAATGGACGTGCTACCTGAAGCCAAGGGTTCTGCGCATCAGCTAGGAGGTGACGGGCAGGCTTCCCGAGTGATTCTGCAGAAGGGCTGGGACGGTCCCTCCCGGGCGCCCCTGGGCCGGAGGCAGGTGCTTCCTGACTGTGAATCACCCTGGACCCAATGTTTGCCAAGACCCCAACCTTTCGACTCTTGTAAATCCTTGAGTCATTGTACAAGAAAAAAAAATCATTTTTTTTCAATGTGGACAAACGATTCTTTAAAAAATACAACCACGTTATGGGGGCATGAGTGACACACAAAAAGCTGCACATAGTTACTGTCCACGGCCTGATGGGCTAGAAGATAAGTCCACGTCAGTGACACCATCATCACCGTCTGTACCATAAACACTTCCATCCCCTCCAGAACTTTCTTCCCCTCTTATTATTACCATGGCAAGAACACTTAACATAAAATCCACCTTCTCAACAAACGTGTCAGTTGATGTTACAGCTTCGTGAACTGTAGGCTCCAGGGCGTCTCCCGGGACCTCCTCACCCTGTACACGTGAAACTTGTGCCCCTTGACGGACACCTTCCTGTGTCCCCCTCCCTGGGCCCCGGCGTCCTCTGCCCCTCTCTCGGCTTGTCTGCGTTTGGCTGTTTTGGACACTTATGTCAGTGGGACCACACGGCGTGTCCTTCCGCGCCTGGCTTGCTTCGCCGACATAGTGTTCACCTGAGCCTAAAGCAACAGTCAGATGCTCAACCGAGTGAGTCCCCCAGACGCCCCTACATTTTCTTTATCCATTTGTCTGCCGGTGGACATTTAGGTTGCCCCCATGCCCCCAGTAAATGGCCAACCACGAAATGTCTGTGGCCCATCTCTAACCCTCTCACGGCTGAGAAGCCGTGGTCATGGAATCCAGAACTCTCTGAAGCTTTATGTCACCAGAGCATTCGTGATCCCTCACTGAGGACAGCACTCCAGGGACCATGGTGCAGCCTAAGGCAGCCCCCTCCCCTTTTTATAAGGTGGGGGTCAGTCTTGCTCCTGAAGGCTGGGGTTACAGTGCTGTATCCATCTATCTCAGACCCGTTTCTTCCTGAGAATGTCCTGGACGTGAATGAGGGGCACAACCCAGGCCAAATAGAGAATTTGCTGTGAGCCTGTGTGCACCTGTGTGTGAGAAAGAGAGGGAAGGGGAGAGAGAGGGAGACAGAGAGAGAGGGAGAGAGATAGAGGGAGAGAAAGAGAGGGAAAGAGGGAGGGAGAGGAGAGTTACAGTAAACAAAGGTATACAGAGTCTGGGTTTTCTTGAAAGGTGATCTGTCATTATAGGTTTTCTCAATGTTGTTTTTCTTATGCCCTAAAAATCTATTACCCTTTGATTCACGCAGTTTGCGATACACGGTCTTACAGAAGGAAAATAATTCTGCTTGGTAGAAACATTATCGAATGAATTCATCTTGTGGTATTACCATTAGCATTATTCATTGTGTTGTTATTAAAACACATTGATTTTCATCTGGGAGGGGTATTGATTGAAGTCCGTGTGTGGGGAAGTTGGGTGAATCATAGATTCCTTGTTGGACAGCGCACGGCATACTTTTCTGTAAAATATTGAACTCGTGTAGCTTTATAGTGAGTTTTCTTTCTAATCAAATGCTTTCAAAATGGTAATATTTTTCTTATATGGTATATTTTTGAAGTTTTTTAATGTTTAAAACTTCTTTCCCACATGGTATAGTACCGGAATTATTTTAGCATCAGCTTTTTGGCTTGCATTATAATGTGATAAGTATTTGGGAATTGTAAATACTAAATTCAGTAAGGGGTTTGAGGCTTGTGGAAATTGTTTTATGAAGGATCATGCAGGTGCACCTTAGGGAAACTGAATATTGCCAAGCGAACGAGGGAGAGAGAGCTTATGTGGAATAAATTGCCTCAGAGATAGTTTCGCAGCTAGGAGTACATAGCACGTGATAGGTTAAATCTCATGGAGCTGGTGGGTCAGAAGGTTCAGTATCAGTCACTTCAGAGGGTTTTGAGCTACGGTGTCACTAAAGATGTTTTTGTCGTGCAAAATCACGTGTCAAAGCGAGTATGTTTTAAAATGGCGATACTCATTCAAAAGTGCGAAAGTGGTAGTTTTCTAGTTTTTTTTTTAATTTTTTTTTTACTTTTATTTATTTTTGAGACACACAGAGAGACAGAATACAAGTGGGAGAGGGACAGAGAGAGAATGAGATGCAGAATCTGAAGCAGGCTCCAGGCTCCGAGCTGTCAGCACAGAGCCCGACATGGGGCTCGAACCCACAAACCGTGAGATCATGACCTGAGCTGAAGTCGGACGCCTAACCGACTAAGCCACCCAGGCGCCCCTAGTTTTCTAGTTTTTGTAAGAAATGCGTTATTTTAGGGCCACCTGGTGGCTCAGTCAGTCAAGCACCTGATTCTTGATTTGGCTCAGATCATGATCCCAGGGTCATCGGATCAAGTCCCGTGTCGGGCTCTGCGCGGAGCGTGGAGCCTGCTTGGGATTCTCTGTCTCCCTCTTTCTCTCTCTGCCCCTCTGCCCGCCCCCTTCAAGAGGAAGGAAGGAAGGAAGGAAGGAAGGAAGGAAGGAAGGAAGGAAGGAAGGAAGGAAGGAAAGAAGGAAGAAAGAAAGAAAGGTGTTATTTAAAATGTTTTGTCTTAGGGTCGCTCTGTTGGTGGTTATCGGCTGGGCAGGTGGGTGTAAACCCAGGGCTGACATCTGTGTGGTGAGGGGCTGAGAAGGAAGGCGTCACCGGCCGATCCAGAAGGAGCAGAAGTGACGGCCCTCACCCGGTGGCCCCCCGGCTCCGGAGAGGCTGGCGCGTGCCCTCTTCCTGAAACGTCCCGAGTCCGTGGTTTCTCCCTCCTCAGGTCCCCAGACGCCTCGGTCCTGCGCCATCGGCGCATCAGCAGAAGGGGTTGCGGGGCAGGGAGGGGGGACAGCTGCTGGGCGAGGGTGCCTTCCCCCCCCGTGCCCGGCCCGCGCACCTGCACTTCCTGCCTCACCCCGACCGCTTTGCTTCCCGTTAGAATGTACGGCAGAACTCACCTCCGTTCGCTTGTTCGTTTATTCCGTCCGCGGATGTTTCTGCCCGTCTGCCGGGTGCCAGGCACCGGTCCAGGGCTGGCGGCGTCCGGCGCGCAGAGCGACGCTCTCACGGGAGGGGCAGCGGTCCTGCTGCCAAATGAGGGGACTGACGGTGCTCGAAGCATCCTGAGGCTGCGCCGTGTGTCCGTCTGGAAACGCCACCCCGGGGTGAAAGCCGTGCTCCTTCTGCCCTTGACTTTGTTCCCTGCTCTTCAGCTTCCCTCCACCTTTGGGGGCTTTTTTTTTTTTCCTTTGTCTCCTGACTTGAAGCTGCTGATAGTGTGTTTCCTGGCCTGTTGGGGGGCCCTAGCCCCCTGCAGAAGTCGCGATGGCCTTGTTAGTCCTGGTGGAAAATAGTAACGGGAAATACACGTTGGGCGTGGAATTCGCTGGGACCAGCATCAAGTGGCCGCAGTTTGTATGCATTTGTGCTGCTCCTTGGGTTCTTGGCTTTCATGCCCGCAGCTTCCCCCGAAGGAAGGTCCCTGCGCTCTCCTTGCGTTGCCGTGTGCGTAGCTCTCGGGGTAAGGTGGATGCCCTCAGTATCCAGGTTGCCGGTACTTCCTGTCCATGTCCGGGGCCATGGGGAGCGGCCCCTGACACATGCCCGCACTCCCCCTGTGCTGTGGTCTGTGAAAGGGGCCCCGGCGCAAGGTCTGATGCCATCTGAGCCTCCTCGCCGCTCCTTCTCACCCCCGAACAGAAGGCTTCCTTATGTCTCCCTTAAATAGGGGACATGCAGTCGCCCAGCTGGACCAGGTGCAGGGTGGCAGGAGGGGTGCGGAGGGAAGGAAGGCTTGGAGCAGACAGGCAGGGGAGGGGCGCCTGGCTGGCTCAGTTGGCGAAGGGGAAGGGGAGCTCCTCGAGGGAAGAACCCCCCCTTGTGGGGTCCGCGAGTGGGGACGAGTGGTCCGTTCATGGTTCTTTGCCACGACTAGTGCTGTGGGACGTGCCTCGTGATTTTCTGTTCTAGTCCCTCTGCCGTTATTCGCTGGCGTTCTACAAGGAACAGCTGCTTGACCCCGTGTACTTATTCAGTGTGTATCAATACAGGCATGCGGGTACTTATTTTCTTTTACTGCATGGGCTTTTCTCACTCTTATTTATTTGGGTGCTCAGAGCATCCCCGCCCTGGCCCCTGGGACGCTGGGAGCGGACGCCTGTGCCCTCTCAACACGCCTCGCCGGTTTTGAGCCATTTCTCACTGCGGGCCCCCCGTGAGATGCTCCTGGCTCATCCCATGTGCACCTAGCCCTAGTTCTGGAAACAGCCATTGCTCAGTGGACACAGACATGAGCATTCCTTGGCCACGTGCATTACAGGAAACTGAACACATTAGCATAGCTCTAATGCAGCCAGTGGATGGGATGGCCTGTCCTCAGACCCTTTGCTCATCTCCCGCATCTGGCTTTCCGGCTCTTTCCCTGCCTCCCTGGCCTTGAATGGAAGGAACAACAACAACAACAATTTGAAATTCTGAGCTTCATTTGTTTGTGTCTTGCACACGCACCTTGTTTTAACGTGCACAGAGATTAAACCCGATGGCCACCCACCACGCGTGATAGACTGACGGCGCCTGAGGTCCAGCGCCTCGCCTCGTCTCTGACAATCTGTTGCAAAGAGCTGTGCCGTGGAGATGCTGATTGAATTCTGCCCTAACCGCTTTCCTCCTTTTTGTTCGTTTTCACCAGATTTGCCGTCGCTTTCACGGAGTCAATGAAGGAAGTGGCACAAACGCAGTGGGTACGTGTTTGTTTCGTGATGCTGTCTGGGCCGTGCCGGGGAGGTTGCAGGGCTGGGGGCGGGAGGCACTTTGACTGGAACGGACGACGTTCCCATGGACACTACCTCTTGTGGCCGCAGTCGTGCATTATGTTTCCTGTATTTCGATGCTTTTTTGTGTCGATATTCTTAAGATGTCACTGATTTTTTCTTTTTATATTGTTGCTGAATAGCAAAAACAGCCCAATGGCCAAACATTTTCGTATTCTGTTTGTTTTCCTTCCGTGCGCCCAGATTGGGTGACTTATAGGCTGTGCTACAAATGTCGCAGGCAACTCACGTGCGCACAGCGGAGCGGCGGTCTTGCAGGCGGTGGATGTAATTTCCAAAGCTGTCCATTTATCCGAAGAGCTTTAAAGCGTAGAGGACTTTGTAGCTCTGCAAGTTAATTCCCTTATTGACTTTTTTATTCATGATGGCTGGGGGGCTGGGGGTATGAGCTGGTGGGAGTCTGAGTTCCCAGCGGGGAGTCACGGAAAGGCCTGGCCGCGCGGGCGCAAAACCAAAGCAGAGGCCGCTTTGCCGCGTGAGCCTCTCGGGTGGGGAGGCCTACAGGGCCCTTGGTCACAGGCTCGCCCGCTGTGCACCGCACTCACGCCCTTATCATTCGTGGGTGTTATTCCCATTGGGGGTATTTCACAGGCGAGGCCCTTTCTTTATGGGATTTCTGTTCGCAAGATTCCGCGCTCGCCTACTGCTGCTCTGGGTCGAGGGCACATGCAGTCTTCTCCAGCACTGGTACCGCGCCAAATGCTCCGCCCCGTGCGCGTGTGGGTGCATTCATCCCTGAGGCCACAGCCCGCACAGCCGCCTTCACGACCTCCTCACGGTGGTCGGTGGTCATCTGAAGCGATGCTTGCCCACCTCTGGGATCCCCGGCCTCTTTCCAGGCCTCCACAAAGTCGAACCTATTTGATAAGAATAGGAAGACGCGGTGTCCCCTTCTCACACTGGGAAATCCGCGCTGAGTAAAACCGCTGGGCCCTTTTGACCCGGTGAGGGCGGCGGCACCAGTCAGAGCCAGTGACCTTTGATTGTTCACACCACCCACTTGTAGTTTAAAAAAAAAAAAAATCACTTTAAGATTTCCTTGCTGAGCCAACAATATTGTTTAATTTTATCAACTATTACCCTTTGGATACAAGTTTTTTTTTAATGTCCGGTGTGATGATGGCATGGGAAGTGCGCGTAAAGCCGTCCGCTGAATTTCTGAATGAAGTGTGACGTTTACCTGGAGAAAAGGCGCTTGTGTGGTTGAGCCGCAGATTGAACCAGAGACTTGGTATTGAAAGAATGAGCAGCAGACAGACTGTGGTTATTCAGACTTGGGCGTTCGTCAGAAGTTTTTTCTTTGAAATGAGCGGCTGGAGCCATTACCTGTTGCCCATGGTAACACTTGACCTGCCGAGCCGAAAATCAGAAAGCTACCACACGGGTGAGAGCTTCCGCAGACGTAAGGACTCGCCTGGTCCCATTAGCACATGAGATTTGGTTCTGATACTGTGTGAGGAAATGCCTCAATGTTCGGAAGATCTGCATCGCTCCGTGAGTCCGGAGTTTTTCAGATGACTGAGGTGCGCACGGCACAGGTGAAGTAGCCGTCCACAGTGCAGGATAGGCCCACGGACTGTGCTGGAACAGAGCGCGATACAATGGCAGGTTCCATACCGCGTCTGCCCTTTAGGAAGGTACTGTTGGTTGAGCTTTGGTACAGGCATCCAAGAATAATGCCTGCAGTGATCTGAAAGGCCTTCCCTTCCAGCTGCCTCTTAAGGAGATGCTGACATTTCTTCACATACCTGAGCCCAAATCAGCATCTGCAAACAGGGCCAATGGAGCAGCTGACCTGGACCCCCGACCATCCTCTGTGAAGCCAGACGAGAAAGGAAGTTTTAACCTGTTGAAGCCCATGTTCCTTGTCCGTGAATCTGTAGCCCTGCCCCCCCAAGCTTCTCTGTCTTCAATGTCACCTTCATCCATGGACCCTAAGTGTGGGTGTGTTCACTTACCGTACATGTTATTTTTTGCAAACGTAGAGACTTAAATCAAACACTTGTTATTTATTCTTTGTGTTGCCTGGGTCAGCTCCGCTAAGCTCCCCCACCCCGTCTGCTGTCAGCCACGAGGCTCCGCAGCAGGTGGGAATGGGCGCCGGTGTGAAAGCCTTCTTCAACCTGCTGCTTGCCTGATGTTTAGCCAAAGTGTGTCAAGAAGTGGAGATAGAGTCTGCCTCATAACGGGGTCTTCAAGATGGCTTTGCAGCCACGGGACACAGGGAAGGATGCACTTAGTGCCGGTCCTCTCCTTAACCCGCTATGTTTGTAACTCCTTGAAGACGAGAAAGTATGCATCGCTCGCGCACCCCCAGAGGGGAACACGCATCCTCGGGTTCCACAGATCTTTATTGAACTGGATTCAACAAGGAAGGACCCTTGCCGAGAACTTTTTAATATAGAAATTTCCACGCATGAGCAAAAGTAGCAAGAATAGAGGAGTGAACTCCTGTACCTGCCACCTGCTTACACCCTTCAAAGCTTATCTAATCTACCGTCATTCTCCCCACTTGCACACACACAGACACATGCACACAGGCACACACTCTCACACGCACGTACATGCATGCACCCGCACACATACACACACACACACACACATGCAGAACGTCACACGCACACATTCTCGCACACATACATGCACACACACGCACACACTTATTTTCTGGAATATTAAAAAAAATTACAGCCATCATGCCATTTCCCCTGCAGATACATGCCATTTTACCGGTAAATGCGCTTTGATAAAGATATTTTTTAACCTCCATACCACGTTCTGGATGAATTTTTCTGTGGGAAGACTGTAGCATGTAAGGAAGAAATAAAGCAGGACTCGAGACTATTAACATAATTTAAGATTTTTATCAGTAAAGTTTGGACGAGCTGGACTGAAGGAGTTTGGATGGGGAAAGGAAGGAGAGCGAAACCGGGGTCCCAGACACGCTGAATCGGAGACAGATACAGGGCCCAGGTGTAAATACCCAGGACGTGGCTGACGTGGCTGCGGTGTGAGGCTGTCCTGGGGGGAGGGCACAGCTGGAGACGCAGAGCCGGGGTCGCCGGTGCCCAGTGATAACTGATGCGTGGAACGGTTACTCTTACATGAGTCTAGTTTCCGACGAGGTGAGAACCACACGGAACGTACAGAGCGGCCGCAGTCACGGTGGGGGTGGCAGTCGCAGTGATGGTGCCCCAGAGACGCGGATAGAAGGGCCAGCTTCCACACCAGAGGGACTGCAGTCCAGCTCTTTGTTTGCAGAAGAGACTCTTCCAAGTATCAAAACAAAGCTTTCTTCTTTTTTTTTTTTTTAAACCAAACAGGCAGCAAATGTTCGGTCTGGAGTGATGATGTAAGAGACACTATAATAAACGCTAATGATAAAGAAAGGAGGCATCTCATCTTAGAGTTTAAAGTGGTGGGGGTGAGTTATTAAATCCGAATGCAAATCTGTGTTTTTAATACAGGTTTTTTGTGCTCTTTTTGGTAGATGAATTTTCAATAAAGTTCCGCTCAATACCTTCGTCTGATTACTTTTCACAAATTAAAAAAAAAGACCTATAAATAATGTAAAGCTTCATTATTTAGCTGCACTTATATAATTATTTTAGATGGATTTTTGTAGAGAGATGATTTTTACTTGGGTCTTTTGGACAGCAACGCGGTTTTTCAGTAATTACATTTGACTCTTCATTATCGAATTGCCAGCTTTTGTTTTTAATTTTGTGTTCCTTCCTTTCGGGAGCAGGCTTGACTTGGGATGTTGTTTAGTATATCCTACCTAATTATTATCCAACCAGAATCAAATTCCGATGATCTCAGACTAGAAAGATTTGCTTTGTGTTGCACAAGACTCACTGACGGTTATTCTACTCATGGTCATGGTTTATTCTTGTGGTTGTTCTTAATGAGCCTCAAATCAGCCCAAACGAAGAGCCGTGTAGGGCAAAGGAGCCATTACCCTCTTCCCCATGGAGTCAGGTCATTCTACCCCCCAGTTATTGATCTGAGACAATAAGTGTGGAGGATTAGCACTCGGGGAGCTACCCAAGCTGAGGGTCCGACATTTTTATTGGAACTTCATTCTGTAGGCTTGGTTGGTGGACCACACAC
Organism: Hyaena hyaena; assembly: GCF_003009895.1. Taxonomy (NCBI): domain Eukaryota; kingdom Metazoa; phylum Chordata; class Mammalia; order Carnivora; family Hyaenidae; genus Hyaena; species Hyaena hyaena. Next base: position 467,393 of record NW_024080975.1, read on the forward strand.
ATGCTGGAATCCAGTGTTTAAGTGGACAGATGTCTCTCGACTCCTGGTTTCTACCCTAAGACCCATGGCCATGACCGGCCCTGCCCTACACAAAGACCTCTCACGTATCACATATTTATTTCCCCGAGGCCACCACGAAGGCCAGGTTCCTCATTGTACACCATCCAGCTCCCAAATCTTATTATTTCAAAACGTAATCAATATAAAAATGACTAATGAGATAGTTCACTTTTTTCTCCTCTTGTACTAAGTCTTCAAATTCCAGTGCACCTTTCGCACTTGGGGCACATCTTTGTTCAGAGCAGCCCTTGTTCAAGGGCACCAGGATTTCGTGTGGCTGTCGGCTGCCACATTGGTCCGCCCAGCGCGGTACATGCAAGTGAGGGATGAGCTCTCTCAAGATCACGAAAGCATGTGCTCACACAGCATCAGGGAGTGGGAGACGTCTTCACGGAAATGCATCCAGAACCGGTGCATTTGGTGGCCCTGGGTCCCTGTCTGCCCTCTGGGAACGCCAGGGCACTGCTTCAGGGGCTGTAGATGGTCCCCTATCTATCCCTGGCTGACTCCACAGATTAGTTTGATTGGATTTCAATAAAGATGGTTTTATATTATCTTTTAATTTGAAATGCCTTTGTTTGGGCTTATTGTTAGGTTTTGTTTTTTTTTTGTTTTTTTTTTTTTAGTGTTGTTTAAATCAACCTTAATGTGATGACGTGCCTACTTTGTGAAGGACACGCTCTCAGTGGGCTCTTTACCAGGTCTGCACACTGCATCGTTAATATTTATCACATGAGTTCAACGCCGGTTGTGTTTCGGGAAAATGCTGCTCTGTTGGTTTGTGAAATTATAACCTTGATGTGGCGTTTTTAGGGATTTGATTCACTACCCATCTCTAACTTTGATGTATGGCTTTTGGAAATGTAAAACTAGCTAGTCTATACAGAATGTAGGTTTCTGATTACTGTACGTAATAGACGTTTCAGCATGCAAATTTGGGTTAAAAGTGAAGGATGCTTTCTCTAAATTCACCAGACTTTTACCAGGAAGTGTGACTACTTCACAAAAAGAAAGAAAGAAGGAAAGAAAGGAAGAAAGAACGAACATTAGGTATATATCTTAATGAAAATGTTTTCTCTCCGCCGAAGCAGTGACCCTGGGTGTAATATGTCTCCATTGGGTCCAAAACCCCAGAGGCCTGCAGCGAATTCAACTGCACTCTTGACCCACTCTCTCTAAGAAGTTCTCTGCGGACAAGACTTTCTCCCAATTCAAATATTTATTTACGAGCTGTTTCGTAAACATCTTGAGTTTGAGTAAATATTGCTTGAAGTGGTTACCGAATTTGAAGAACCATGACGATAACCAAAATGACCCACGTGTACACTCTTCGGAGATCAGCACTGAGCCAAGCATTCTGGTGGCATTACTTTTTCTTTTCTTTTCTTTTTTTTTTTTTTTTTTGTAGTTTGGAGACCCTGCATCACTGCCTGTTGGGGCTTACAGGCCTATCTATGTCTTGCCCCGGCACTCGTTAAAGAAAAATAACTTTCCTGAAGCGGTTTGTGTTTAGGCAATACGTAAAGTGTGCTTTTACTTGCAGTGGGTGCATGTACTCATCAGAATCCTTTTGGAAACTGCAATGCAGAAAGCAAGACAGATTTCGTGGGCTGTCACCTGTGCAGTTGGTGGGACAGGTGAGCTCCCTAAGCTGACGGAGGTGCTCGCTTGCCCCGGCCCGTCTGAACGAGCCGCGTGTCGACTAACCGCTGCCCTGTGTACTTGCACGCATGTTGTCCCGCGAACCGCTTCCTCCTCCTCCTTCCTGCACGGCCCACTGCTCTGTACCTGGTTATGTCCGAAAATCACTCCAGCAGCGGCAGGAGCCTCTCAGACCACAGCTTTTGCTACGGTTCCTACCGTAATGGTAACGTAAAATCATCCACCTCCGCAGTTTCAGCCCCAGACGTGTGTGCGGCCCTCCCTGCAAATACCCGGTAACAGAGACTCCAGGGACTGATCACACACTAGGAAGCTAATCACTGTTAATAACTCCACTACGATTGGCTTTCCCCAGAGAGTTCTCGATGAAACTGCACATGTTCTTTGCATTTTTCTTCTGCACATGAGATCCCTGGGAATTGGAAAGTTTGAATGTAACTCAGAGAATGGAAAACGCATCAGTTGTAGAGCGTAGACACCCCCCGCCCCCCACCTTTCTCACGATCATGACCTGGGGCTCAGAAATCTGGAATCATCACAAGTGCTGTGAATTCCTCAAATCACCAGGGCACAGAGAGGCGGGGAAGCTTTTGAATCACATCAACAATTCCCAGTAAATCTATTTCCTCCATAGATTTAACTGTTTTTTGTTGTTGTTGTTGCTGTTTTTAAGAAGTCTTCCCTCAGGTTTCCTGTTGGGTTCCTATCCCCGAGTTGGCACCCAGCTTTGGATCTCACAGGACTGGGTCCCCACCCAGGCTTCATTCAGAGACACTCCTCACCCCATTCACGAATCCTTCCTTTTCTTGAAAAAAATCTCTCTGCATCTGGTTCAGCAACAAGGCTGTGCCCCTCTTCTATTTTCTTTCCTTGCTTAAACACTGATTTCTAAGGGAAAGGGTGGGGAGAAAGGAAGAGAACCATGTTCCCTGAAAAGAGCCCAAGTCCTGTGCGTTTTTGTCTTTATTTTATTAACAGACGTACATTTTGAGAGCTTTCCACTTCTGAGCTATGATTTCTGTAAGTCTTTCAAAAGTAATTTTAACAAAGCCATCATCAGAAGTCAATTGTAGTTTCAAAATAAAAGTTAGTATTTCATCACAAAGCACGTGCATATATTTCAAAAATAATATTTCCTGTGGTTTCTAATCTCAGAGAGCTTGGTTTCAGAAGGTTATGTAAGTCGAAAAAGGGGGTTTTGCTGTTGCTGTTATTCCATTATAAAAAGGCATCAATTAGCATTTGGACCTGCGAGAAAGTCATGCGTATCTGAAAGTATTTGTCCACCAGGACATTGGCTTTTTATGCCTAGTAATGGGCCAAATTAAGTAATGGTTTCTCGACACCGTGGAACATCTTGCATCCCTACCCCCTGCACCCCCACGCGCTCACACACAGAGGCGTCTTTTTCATTTCCTGCATCAATGAGCTAATCTTGCAAGGGAAGTGATATACAAGGATTTTGACTCTTGTATTATTTCAAGGCAAGAGAAACAACAATAAATATTGAGAAAAGAAAGCTAATTTGTACTTAGAGCATTTTAATATAGATAATGTTTTTCAAAATCAATATAGGCCACTTGGCTTTTGCCAGATTTCTTTATTACAAAGATTAAAAATAACCCAGGTCCAAATATAACTCTATTTTCATGACTTGCTAGGATGAGATCTTAAAATGTCGTTTGTAACATGCTTAAAACATCTATAGAGGACTTGATACTACTTTCCTCATGGTTTCAGTAGATTCAGGGGAACTAGTGCTCCGAGATATAGCAAGACCAACAGATAAATCCAGAAGATTCCACACAGAGTCCATTCATTATGCTTATGGAGTTTGGATACCAGTGTAATTAATTTTAGTTTGTGTCAGATGGAATTTTCTTAAAGGCAGCATTTTGGGTTTATGCATTTCTAATTGCAGACGGAGCATATTTCTAATGAAAACAGTGGCCATTTTGCCTTCCCTCAATTAATCAAATCTATGTAGAATTATATTGAATCTGTTTTTGTCAAATGCCAGGCTGGTAGGTTTTCGCCGGTGTGTTAGCCTCACTTTCCGAGCCAATGTTTTAGACTCGAGGCTGGGTGGAGAGGAGGCACCCCTAAGCACTTCTGTACTTCCAGTGAAATTATAATAATACAAAAGGAATATTATACGGCTTAGAACTTCAATTTCTAATTTAAAATTGTTGCTAGTAGCCATTTTTTTCCATTAAAGTTAACATTTTTTTAAACTGATAGGGTGGAGAATTTTTTAAACTTTTTTTATGGCTTATATTAAGGGCATTTTATTTTATTTTACTTTTAATTTTTTTAATGTTTATTTTTTCAGAGAGAGAGAGAGAGAGAGAGAGAGACAGAATCTGAAGCAGGCTCCAGGCTCTGAGCTGTCAGCACAGAGCCCTGTGTGACACACCACAACGCTCAAACTCACGAACCGTGAGATCATGACCTGAGCCGAAGTCAGACGCTTAACTGACTGAGCCCCCCAGGCGTCCCTTAAGGGCAGTTTAAAAGGGGGGGTTCCTCCCTGCTGGGTGGAGAATTGAGGAGGATGGTCTGCCTTAGAGGTCTTGGGTGCTTCTAAGGATTGGATGGAAACTGTAACACTCAGACAGAAGCAAAGTACACTGAGTCTCCTGTCTGTGTGCCGACTTGCACGCAGCTGCCCGGAGACGGCGAATGCTGAGCCCCCCAAACCCCTTCCCACCCACGGGGCAGAAGGCAGGGCCACCCCCTCCCTGTCCACGGGCCTCCTCAGAAGGACCGCTTCAGCGCTGGCTAGTTTTCCGAACACAGAACTGATTGAGGGAAGCAGATCTGCACCCCACGTGTACCCACGGGCACCCACATGCACCCCACACGCACCAGCACGGGCTCCCTGTCACCTTGGGGGCCAAGGCCCCCATCCACGCAAGCAGGCGGAGGGGGCAGAGTGGTAGCAGAGGTTTCTGTGGCCTCCGTTCCTGAGCTGGGCCGGGTCCCCCTGCACCGCTGGGGCACGTCGGACACGTGACAGGTAAAGACCGTGTCTTCCGATCACGTTCTGCACAGCCCACCTGACCCTGCAGCCTTCCACGCTTTGTGTCGAAATTTGATTTTAAAAATATTTAAGCCTCCGTTTCGAAATGAGTTTGAGAAATGGATTCTTTTTCTCTCTAGTAGTTTTGTGACGTTCCATCAGGAAACGCTGCCGGGAGTAGTAAGTTTGTATCTTGGTACCAACACGTAGCTCAGCCATGCAAAGTGCCGCCTGGTCCCCCCACGTCAGAGGGGTACCCGGGGAGGGTGCTTACAGGGTCCTGGAGACCAGTCCTTCCCGCCTGGAGGAATCTGCCCCCCACCCCCACCCCCTACAGTGCCTATTGTCCTGTTCTCCCCTCCCCAAACCTCCCTCCTCTCCCCTTCCTCCCTTTCTCCTGTCTTCTGGCAGCTGGGGGTGGGGAGTGTCAGAATACCTGTCCCCAAACCGCTAGGGCACAGGGGAGACTCTGCCCCTGGCATGTTCTGTGTCCGACCTTCAGTAACTTTTCTACTAACGTCGTAACTGGAAAACTGTAATAACGCATTATGCCTAATTTAAGGGACCTCTTTCTCTGTGCTTCTTAAAGATGCTGTGTTTTTAATGGGCTAACCCCCATTAAAGGCAGAGGGAACTCTGCTTTTAGAAAGTAGTCTGTGAGCATCTGTGTGGATGATTCTTTGCGATGTTTTCCAAGGCGATTTTTTAATGGCTTTCCTTTTACTTCTAAAAGGCATTTGTAACGGACTATCCAATTTACACTGTTTTCTCTCTCCTCTCTTTTCAAAAGCCTCATGCTAGGGGTAAGATCTATGTCCAGAGTCAAGGTAAGAATTTTTAAATTTACGTATTTTTAAAATATGAGTCTATTCAGAGACCTGTCCTGAAGTGTTTGTGGATGAAATAATATAGTGTCTTAGGTTCACCTAATAATAGTCAGGATGAATGTGTTTAGTGCTTCTTGACAAATACGAGAACATTATAAAAGAGTAATTTAAAATGCAGTTTGGTTAACATTTTCAACCACATGATGTGCTCTCCCGGTGGCCTGTTTACAACGGAAGAAACCGGAGCTGGTCTGTTTTCGTTGCGTTGAGGGGAAGCAGACCCCCTTCCTGCCCTCACCCATTCCCTCCTGGATGGTGGTCCGCACAGCCTTTTGGTAACCCTTTGCCATCTCCTAAACACAGCGAGGAAACCACTGTATTATTATTTTTTTATGCTTATTTATTTTGAGAGAGAGTGTGTGTTTGTGAGCAGGGGAGGGGCAGAGAGAGAGAGAGAGAGAGAGGATTCCAAGCAGGCTCCACACTGTCAGCACAGAGCCAGACACAGGGCTGGAACTCACAAACTGTGAGATCATGATGAAAGCTGAGATCAATAGTCAGACGCTTAACCCACGGAGCCACGCAGGTGCCTGAAAGCACTGTATTATTGCTTAAACAACAGAAATCACAGGAAGAAGCAGTTCCAAAGGACGTGTAGCTGATTGCAAGCTTAGGTCAGCACAGTTGCTGCAGCCAAGGTCATGAGTTCAAGTTTCGTGGGGAATTTTCCAAGGTGCTGAGCCCCAGAGGGCCCACCTCAGCTGCATGGTGCATCATCACGGGTATAAATCCTCAGGGCCTTTCAGTGATATTTTTAGCGGAAGAATCACTTATCAAATAAACCCTTTCTAGGAATTCCCACTTTAAAAAGATGCTCTGACTCGGCTATAGAGAGGGTGTGTGAGTGTCAGGGCAGGTGTGGGGTTAATGCCTCCCATTCCTCCTTCGTGGCCTGATTTATAGCCAAGGAGCACACGGGCGCACCAGGAAAACACGGGCTTTGAAGCAGCACTTGGGTTTGGACGCAGCCTCTACCCCCTACACACCGAGTCTCTGTGAACCCCATTTAAGCCTCTGTGAACCCTAGTTTCCAGCAGGATAAACTAGAGGGGTCAGTCTGCTGGGCGCGGCTTCAAGGTTTCCAGGAGTGTGTGGGCGGCACCCACCCAGCGCCCGGGCCCAGGCGTGCCCGCATGCTCATTAAATAGTACTAAGTTGAATAATCTGCATTGCTCAGTGCAGATGACAGTCTCACAGGTACATTGCAGAGAGGGTTACATGACTTAACAGTTCATAAAATGTCAGATTTTCCCAGATAAGCTGTTAAATGTTGCCTCTGAATTTTCTACATCTTAAGATGTTCAATTAAGAGAATGTTAAACTTAAATCCGTCCAAGGAGGTGACACAGAAAACAAGATAAGTGATTTGGAGAGGGTTGAGATTAGGAATTTTAAATTAAGACATAATTGCTACATGGGGCTGTGTTTTAGAAGCCTGTTCCCTGCATGCATTTTTTAGGGATGCATTTTTACTGGGATCCGCCCAGTAATGGATGGTGAAGCTGAAGGGGATGCACTTTCCAAGTTGGGGACCCGTGGGCTCGGCTTGCTTTGAGCTGGAGTCATGGACAGGTGTTCATGAAGCACTCAGAACATTGGGTTCTTTGTAAGGACCAAGTATAAGACCATTATTTAAAAATCAGCACAAAATAGCCAGTTACTTCTCATCAATGTGGACTTGCTTTCTGTTTCCTTCCACCCAGGAATTGTGACAGTACCAAATGCTTCCTTTAACTGGAACACCTTTCTTCACCAATCAGGTGAGAGAAGAATCTTCTTATGTGCGTATGACTGGAGTGCATCTTGTCATTGGTGTCAGGTCCATGGTATGCTCACATGGTTTTGGAAAAGAGGCCCCAGAGAAAGTGGTTTCTTCAGGTCAAAGAAGTCTACGATTTTAGGTGAACAAGGGGACGGAGTAGTGGGAATTAGGACCAGACAGGATTAGGACGGGCATGGCTTCTCTCTGTTCCCAGAGAAGTCATTCGTGGTCTCATCCTTGGAAGAAGAGGAGGAAGAATGGGTTTGTTAGGAGGGTTTTGTTTTTTTTATCTATTCTGGGTTCAAGTCTTCTGTTAGATACGTGTATTTACAGGGACGCCTGGATGGCTCAGTGGGTTAAGTGTACAACTCTTGATTTCGGCCAGGTTCATGAGATTGAGTCCCATGTCCTACTCTGTGCTGACAGCTTGGAGCCTGCTTGGGATTCTCTGCTTCCCTCTCTCTCTGCCCCTCCCCTGCTTGCGTGCTCTCTCTCAAAATAAATAAATAAACTAAAGAAAAAAGGTACATGTATATACGTGAATATTTTCTTCTATTTCCTCTGGTTTACCTTTTCATTTTCTTCTTCCTCATCCGTTTCTCTTTCATGATTAATTAGCACTGCTTGAGCCCTGACTAAGAAACTTTGCCTGTTCACAGTTCACAGAGATGTTTCCCCTATTTCTTTTCCTCCAGGTGTTTTAGTGTTTTGGCTCTTTCAGTACGATTATAATCCATCTGAAATTAAGGTTTATGTGTGGTGTGAGGTAGGGAGCAAAATTAGTTTCTTTCCGAAAGTGGTTCTAGTATCGTTCCTTGAAAGCGTTTTTCTTTCTCCACTGAAATGCTTTCTGGAAATCAGTGTGCCATATACTCAGTGTCTGTTGATCTATATATGTCTATCCTTATGCTGGTATTGTGTTGTCTTGCTGTTGGTGTATAGCATGTCGAGAAATCAGGTAGTGAGTCGACAGTTCTGTGTCAGCTAACCAAGGTTCTTGCATTTCCATATATATTTCAACTCATCCTGTCAATCTCTACAAAATCCATAGATCATGTTAGGCAGAATTGACATCTTAAAAATAATTTGTCTTTAAAATCTAGGAACATAATATATCTGTCCAGTTATCTAAGCCTTACTTATCTTTGCAATGATTTGTACAGGTCTTTATGCCTTTTTAAAAAAATTATTCTTAGGGGTTTTACTATCTTTGCTGCTATTATAAAGGTTTTTTAAATTTTATTTTTGAATTGTTGCTAGTATGTAAAAACACAGTTGATTTTTGACATTATATTCTGAAATCTTATACATTTATTTACTTATTTTGATTACATCATGAGTTTCAATTCTTTTATAGTGTTATTTTGAATTCTATACACTTATTTGACCAGTGCCTTCTTAAACTTTTTGATATGTAGGAACAGAAGTGCTAGGATTTCAATCTGCATATACTTGCCCAGTTGTTTTCTTCGGAACGCCTAAGACCAGAATCTCTGGGTTAGACCTTTCAGACATTGTACGCAATATCTCCTGGGAAGGTAGCTTTGACGTGCATGTCCGTAAGCCACGCTGTGACACACGTGGTGGAGCTTGCAGAGTCTAGCCTTTGTATTTTCCACATACGGTATGATCTAAGTGCAGTCACAATGTCCAAACAAAATTTTGTTGAACAATGTCTTTACATTTGGAAAGTTTCATTGGTCATAGATGAGGCCTCTAAGTGTGTACTCCTGGGGACTGTCACTGCCTTAGAGTCTGACCAGCTAAAATGGCCTCACCAAATGCGATGTAAAGTTCAAGAATACGTCTGCTTTGACCTGAACCACCTCTCCCGAGAGTCCATGGTGCCCGGGGACTGTAGGTGGGGAGCTGATGTTGCAAGCCTGCTGTTAATTTCAGAGAAGAGGCTGAAGAGCCAGACTCCAGCACGCAGATGCCCAGGCTAGTTTTCGCTCCAAACACAGCCGGCAGAAGCTCCCACCCACCACATATGGAATGTCAGAGTCAGGCTCCCTTGGAAGAAGAGCATTTCCAAGCGTTTTATTAGAAACAGTTTTCCAAGTGCATCCATCAACCTCGGGGCCAGAAGCAGGGCCGTCCTCTGCATCACGGATGAGCCCTCGCCGTCCCCAGCTCCATGACACCGGCAAGTGGGGGCCATTATTCAGAACCAGCGAGCCCTTTGAAATCGCCTGTTGTGAGGTGACTTCATCTCCCATAGATCACCTGACGCCGTTGTGCTGTGACTACGAGTCATAATTTCCAAAGGGAGAGAGATTTCTCATGACGCCTGTAGTCTCGGGCTGATTGTTTCATTGGTCTTCGTGCCGAGTGATTAACGGAACAGCCGAGAGACGCTCAGGACTCCTCAGACAGCCTTTCCCGCAGAGGCCCGCGTGGCGGCGGCTCTGTCTCAGTGTACAGTTACACACTGTAAGCATGCCCGGGGTACCTGGCACAGGCACGCTCCCTGGGGTCCTGGTAGCCGGCTCTGTCAGATCGTGGTGCAGGGGTGGATGCGGAATTAATGGGCGTCTCCGGGTTTTATGCCCAGGCATCCGTTCCCATTTGCAGAGCCATTTGTCTGTGTCATCGTTGGCTCTAGAGATAGACTGTCTTCCCCACCCATCCTCCATCTTGCCCTGGCCTCCACAGCCCGCGATTGTGATTTGTCACTTCTGCTTTGAGCTTTAGGCAGTGAAAGCAGAAGATACGGTGAATTCGACACAGACTGTTAGTGATTAAAATGCTCACCCTCTGAGTCCTTGTGAACCATTAACCTTGCGATCAAGGGGAGGGGGTGAGGAAGGGCCGCGGTTAACAGCCCAGACCCACAGAGATTAGTCACCAAGGCGTAGTGTCTGTTTCCTCGGTATCTGATGGCGATTTGAGGATGTGTCCTCCTTCACGGTGTGACACGGGTTTTTCTGAGAATATTCAGTTCTCTCTCCAAGCCCTAGCTAAAAGATTACTGAATCTTTTGAGTGTCAGACATTGCTTTTATGCTAACTGGATTCCACAGACCAACAGATCAACTAGGAAAAAATAATGAGGTAGAGTTTTTTTCCCCATGATATTTACAATAGTTATTCTATTGTAATATAAATACAACCTCAAGTTAGTTACCTTGGAGTCCATCTGTGCGTTAGCAACTTAAACATTGTTATTGTTCAGTAATAGATGATTTTTCCTCTCAATGCCCATGACTGACACATCTAAAATTAGTGATTCTTTGTTGGTCATCGAACCCCAAAACTGTGAAAGCTTAAATTTGACCATACCTTCCTGATTTTTTGTTTCCCATTTTATTATATTTCTATCGTTTATTTGTTTAATCTTCTGCCTCTCTCCTTCTGTAAACTATACTTCTGTTTATCTGTGAAGACTCTGACATGCCAAGCTCAGATGGTAGTATTTCTCCTCCTTGGCGGTGCCCAGGAGAACCCCCTTGCTTTTTATGTGGAAAATTCACATTACCAGATCCCTCGATATTTTCACAGCCCCCAAATCAGATTTTTCAGTTAACATTCACCACGTCTAATGTGGGCCACTGAAGTTCTTGGATTCTTTTCTCCTTACAATAACTCAGGGTGTTGGGGATGGAAGCCAGGAGAGAAGGTGGCATAGTGTGGATTGGGTTTGTGTCTTGGAGCATCTGATGCATCACTGGAGGGCCAGGCAGCGTGACTGGCACGTAGCCTGCTGGGGCCCATACGGTGCCAGACCATGAGAGCGACTCACTGTGTTTTGAAGATAAAAATACCACTCTCCTTGGGGCGCCTGGGTGGCTTAGTCGGTTAAGCGTCCGACTTTCGCTCAGGTCATGACCTCACGGTTCGTGGGTTCGAGCCCCGCTTCGGGCTCTGTGCTGACTGCCAGCTCAGAGCCTGGAGCCTGTTTCGGAGTCTGTGACTCCCTCTCTCTCTGACCCTCCCCTGCTCACGCTGTCTCTCTCTCTCTCTCTCTCTCTCCTAGAAATAAATAAAACACTAAAAAAAAAAAAAAAAAGAAATGGGTTGTATTAAAAAAAAAATACCACTCTCCAGGAAACGGTAACATTGGAAGGACAGATGTGTAAATCGTGCTTTTGTGAGGGATGAGGTCAGACCTTGACTCACGGTAAACGTGGATGCTCACAGAAAAACAGAGGGAAGAAAAAGAAGTTTGGAGTTAAAAGGAAGAAATGAAATCCACTGAAACATTTCCTAGGCACCTGAGTTCACCTCCAGACGTCCACAGGCCAATTTCTTTTAGTTCTGTTTTGAAATCTAAGAATGGCCGCCATACGTGTGTGTAGCCCCGGTCAGGGACACACGCTTGTTTGATCGTGATTTCTCACCTGTTATCTTTATGTCCTTGACAATGGTACCGTTGTGTGTCGAAGTGCACAGAAGCTGTTCAAACCCAAAAGCTGTGTCTGCATTTTATTTTTAAAAATGTGTTGGTCCTAGAATAAGGCAAAGCATTTGGTTCTTTGTCCTACCATGGGCTAACTTAGTTTCCTAAATCCTCATGACATTTAATCTCCAACCCGGGAAGAAGACCAGGAGAGAGGCGAGAGAATATCAGGTTAGCACCGTCTCCCTCCAAGGTCTGGTAGGTCAGTGCTCTCGAAATCAGTGAGTGAGCTGGGGACCAGCACTTTTAAAAACTGAAATGAGGGGCGCCTGGGTGGCTTAGTCGGTTCAGCGTCCGACTTTCGCTCAGGTCATGACCTCGCGGTTCGTGGGTTCGAGCCCCGCGTCGGGCTCTGTGCTGACTGCCGGCTCAGAGCCTGGAGCCTGTTTCAGTCTGTGTCTCCCTCTCTCTCTGACCCTCCCCTGCTCATGCTCTGTCTCAAAAATAAAAATGGACTATAAAAAAAACTGAAATGAAATGAAATGAAAGGAATACTTACCTCAGAGTTCCTTGTATGTAGTAAGGCCAGTATTTTGGAACTGTGAGCATATACAAGCCTGTATCATGTTATAAGGTCTCAATATGATGTGTAGAGCTTACCATAAGCCACAGAACATTTTGAAGATGAATGGTGTAAACTGCGGGGTGCTCTCTCTCGAGGTGGGCTCCCTCGGCCTCCCAGGGTGGGGGCAGGCGCGGGCCTCTGAGCATAAGGCCAGCACGTCTCCCGAGCCTGCTGTTTTGAGCACCTAACGTGTGTCACATCCAAACAGGCACACAAGTAGGTTTTGACATCTGTGCTTGCCGCACGGCAGAAACACAGAAGAGAACGGAGCTTTTTCCCAAGACTCACATATGCCCTTAGAGGAGTGCTGCTTCGGCTGCCTTCTCTGGACACCACCTTGCTGTGTTTGTTTTGCTTTTATTCTTTTTCTCGAGTCAGTAACTCAGGTTCTCTGATTTCCCCCTTTTGGGCACGTTCGTGCTTCTTCCATCTCCTTGTCTCCTCCTCCTCCTCCTCCTTCTGCTGCTTCTCCGTCTTCTGTGTTTGAACAGATGCTCCATGTCCGTCCCGACGATGTTGTCCGTGATGTTGTGTCCTGCCCACATCCCAGGTCGCATCTGGAGATAGATCACATCAGCTTCTCCTTTGCTGGGCATTTTTAGAAATATTAACTGTGTGCATGTGCGTGTGTGTGCGTGTGTGTATGTGTGTGCCCTGGGCTCAGGCTCCCTCCCGTAGTTAAGTGGGTGTCTCCCGAGTTTCTCCTCGTACGGCTGTTACCATTTTCTTGTAGTTCGTAAGCAGCTTCTGTGAAGGCGCCTATAATTTGTGTCGCACCCACACGCCCCCTCTCCTGCCTCAGTGTTCACTGGTGGCTCCTGCCTGGTGATGCGGGATTTACCTTTCTCACACCTGACCTTCCTATCCTTAAAGGTGTTGGTCAGGTTCATTATTTATTAAAGGGAACAGCTTCTCTCCTGGCCTCAAACCCCTCTGCTCTTGAATTCAAATTCTGCACATAGCTTCTAGCTTCGACTTCTGGTCAAACGTGAAGCTTCGTATTTCTACGAAGGGGTACTCAGAATATCGGGGAATACTTTACAAACACGACATACTTCAGTGGAATTGTCAACAGTTGCTTTAAAGACTGTGATGTATTTTGAAGGGTTTTCTCAGAGGGACATCCAACCTCACCATTTCAGTAGCCAGTTTCGTGAGACTTGGTCACGCACGAGTGTTGTCATTCTCCACCGATTGTGATTCTGCGAAGGTGGCCTCCCCGTGTCTTCTCACAGTCACCCAGTTATATTACTATTCAGGGCATGCAGAAGCCCAGAGTAACTGAAACTTTTTGTATTATGTCATGGGACAAATAAAATGCACAAACAAGAACCCCTCATCTGTATGATTTTATGTCCAATCATACGTGTTTGGAGATGATGAAGTCTTAGGTGAGCTTGAGCTAATTATACAGGTAGTTTCTACAAAGTCACTTACCTATTGCTCTGCCTCAACGCACCTCAACACAAAGGGGCTTCGACAGCCGCTATCCTTCATGACGGAGCTGGTTGGCACCGGGACCCAGGCCTGGAGGGGCTGGGCTCACACTCCCTTTCCAGTGCACTGCGGCCCACCAGTCCTGTGTGGCCGCCCCGAGCAGGGGTGGCCAGGTGTCTGGCCGCAGAGCCTTATTCTCGAGGAGGCCAGGTCGTCAGGTAGGGATGCTCCGGTGGGCAAGCAGGACTGACACCGGGCTTCCCATGGCCCAGACCTGTGAGTCACTCCCTGACCTTCCCCTGGGCTCTGCTGGTCGATGCTAATCACCGGGCTGGCCTAAAGTGCAGGGGTGAAGAAGCCGGTTCGAGCTCTCCATGAGAGGGGCCACTCTGAGACCCAACCCCTTTAACTTACGGATCTGTGGGCACGTCCGCATTCAGTGTGCGCACCTATGTGTGTGTGCGCAGACCCAAGAGCATATTTCTATACAAAATCCCGTCCCTGTTTCATAAAGAGCGTGCTCTTCTTACCAGCATTGTCTCCAGAGATTTTCCAGGGCCACGTTTCCGTAATAACTGCCCCTCCCTCACCGCACAGAGAGGAGTTGTATTTACCGGGCTGAGCCCCTCCCAGCTTTCCCGCCAGGACAAACCGTGACGTGCAGTATTGTGTGAAGCGTAGAGGGCGGGGCCCCCCGGCCTCTGGGCTTCACCCCCATGGTACCAAGCTGCCTTCTCTTCCCTGAAAATATCTGAACTGCTCTGTTGCAGGGATTAACCAAAGTGCTGATAATTTACACATCTTTCTCCTGGTGTGTGGACTTCGGCAAGTGAAGGACCCTCTCTACCTGGTGGATGCCTTCTCAGGTACGTTTGGTTTACGGAGTCCCATTTGGGGGTCCAGCCTTCACGTTTCTCTCTTTGGGGTTTTGAGTTTTGTCGTCTCTGTCTTTCCACATGAGCGGAATGGCTTCTAGATTGTTACTGTGGAAACAACCAGAAAAGGAATCACACTGCGTAGGGACCTCACTTGCTCCAGCTTTCCTGTGCCCTCGGTGTCTGAGCACATCATACAAATAGTGAGCAGTTGCAAGAATAATGTAATTTCACCCAAAAATATGTTACACACGTCGATTTGTACGATGCGTTTGGTGTATCCAAAGTCCACGTTGGCTTCCGCAGTGATTACTCCTGGAAGTCCAGCTGGTGGGGGGTGTGGACCCCGCGAGAAGAGCATTTTATGTAAAAGCACACAGTGCTCAATATTTACATTTCAAATATTGTGAGCATATTTGGTTTGCGAGCATAATTGGTTCCGGGAACATGTTTGTAATCCAGAGCACTTGTATATCAAAGCGAATTTCCCCATAAGCAGTAATGGAAACTCAGATGATGTGTTTTAAAACCCAAACATATTCATAGAAAAGTGATCACAATACTGTGATATAACATAAAGTAATAAAGAAAATACAAAATATAAAGAAAAACAAAAAATTAGCCTGCACTTACCTTTGAAAACCTTCATGGCTGATGTAAGGGAAATGACAGAGGAGGGTTACTGGGTAGGACGACTTTCATGATCACTAACGGAATCACTGCTGTCTCTTGGTTCCATGGAACCTTTTCCTTGCATGGGGGCCACTGTATACACTCGCACGGATGTTGACTACAGCACAGTATTCATAATGTCTTGTTGTATACTGTATGCAATGTAACCGGCAATGAGGCAGCAGAGGAAAGGGTCCGTACCTGCAGAAGCCTGACCTAGAAGGAAGCAAAGCCTTCCTAAGCTCACTCTTGTCTGGAAAAGGAAAGGACTGTCCATAGATGTTTTGAAGTGACAGAAAATACACCAATGCCAGTTGTGGGCACCTTCCAGTGTCTCGCAAAATCACTGATTTCTGCCAGACACTGCGGCCTGAGACATCTGAGCATATGGGAGACGATCACCCACAATCCCGCAGAGAGAGAGAGAGAGAAGAACCATTGGCTCATTGTGGTCATGTGACATTGACCATCAAATACAACTCATATTGCAAGACATGGCTTGTTTCTCAAGTTAAAATGTATTAGAAATGTTTGCTCGTCTTGCGGGACACACACAGAACAAGTCACTCACAACCCAAGGCTTTATGTTACACACAATTTCACTGTATGAATGAGAGTAAAATAATATGAAATAACTTAATATGATCACATACTTAATGTTAACCTTAACTACGTTTTCAGCTGTGATGTAAAACCATTAACATTCTTTCTTCTCTTTTGCTTCCCAAGCGTGGCACCGAGAAGAGCCTCACGTTTACATGGTGATCGTCGGCCCAGAAGTAAGTTGACACGCCGCACGCGTGGCTCACGTATCTGCTCTCTTCTTTCTACTTCTTACGGACTTTCTAAAATCAGCTGACGTTCCTTTCCCAGCCAAGTTATTTTTTCCTTTTTAAATCGCCAAAGTCTGCCCTTTTAAAAATGAAAACTGCACCAAGATTACGAGGCTTTGTACATCTTCACGGCTAAGTTATTGCTCCAAAGGCCAGGTTAGTACGCAAGTGGGGGGGAGTCACGTAAGGACAAAGTCCCCTGAAGAGAAAGTCTAAGCCGGTGCATAAGGCGCCTCGTGTGCAGTCCACGTGATCTCTGAAGTCCCCAAAACTGCACGACAAACCAACGCAGCACTGTTGCTCCAGCCGAGCAGCAGATTAAGTCGCTGACTTACACGTAGGAGCCAAGTGGCTCAGAAAACGGCTGTCTGTAAGCATGAGAAGCCCCCTCTGCCCGGGGAGACGCCCTCAGCCGCCTGCGGCCACCATTCAGGAAGCGCAGGCCGGCGGAAGGCACCGGGGACCCTGCCTCTCGTCCCACGGGCCTCCAGGGGGTCCGCTTGTCCCCCGCACAAAGACGCAGGTCAGGCAGGTGCTGCTCTGTTCCATGCGCAGGTCTGAGCACCCAGGATTCAGAGGCTCTGGGAGACACATCTCCTGAGAACGAACCTTGATTTCCTCCAAGCAGCTTAGAAAATGAAGCTTGCTTTGTTTCCAGCAGGGGCGTGTGTGTGTGTGTGTGTGTGTGTGTGTGAGAGAGAGAGAGAGAGAGAGACGCTGTAGGAGCAGCTCCTGTCCTCCAGGGGGCGTCTGTGTCAGGGTGGCAGATGGCACCCTCCTTGGGAATGGCATAGCCCACTTTCTTGTCCCGTGTGCCATTATGCGATGGGGGCGCCCCTGAGAACTTGCGTGGGTGTGGATTCCCACGCAACGCAGAGTTGTTTATTATGATTTAAATTTTTTTTAATGCTTATTTATTTTTGAGAGAGAGAGAGAGGGAGACACGGGATCCAGAGCAGGTCCCAGGATCAAAAGCAGCTGTCAGCACAGAGCCCGAACGGGGCTCAAACCCACAAACCCGAGCCAGAGTTGGACGCTTAACCGACTGAGCCACCTGGGCACCCCTTTTATGATGATTATTTTAATTCTCCTTCCTTCTTTCTGTTTGAAGAGCATGATTGGAAGAGAAAGTTTTAGTTTGATGCTAAAATCCCTGCTAACTGAGAGCGAGGGCCTCAGGCTTAGACAGAATTTTGTGACGTGGCTTTTGTTTTCCACTGTTTCCATTTTCATGGCTACATTCTATTCATGGCGCGTGATCCTGGCTTTCCAACTATGAACACTTTCTTTAAAAATAAATGGAATCGGCTTCAAAAAAAGTATTAAATCAGCAGCAGTACAGATGGTATGCAGATAGGACAGATTATGAAAATGCACGCAAATGGCCGAAGTTGGGAGAGCAGTTGTTACAAAGTGCTCGCGTCCGGGGAGGAAGAAATGTGGGAAAGCAGGCTTGCTGAGCAAAAACGTTTGCCTGCGCCAAACAGAGGACCCCCCACCCCCAGCGGACTTTCTGTTCCGCGTTCCCTGTAAGCACACCTGTCGGGACGTGACCTGCTCGGAAACACACCTAAAGCACCAGATGCAGGACGAAACCCTTTCCCAGGGAAGTAGTGACCGGGAGACACAGCAGCTGGTGCAGCGGCCAGAGGGGGGTGGTCCTTTCCCGCGTCACCCTGGGATCTTCCCCTCCAGCCCTGTCACCTCCGGGTGCCGCTTGCTTCTTGAGGCTTCTCAATCCAAAGCCTTGTAGGTGAGACACGGCCATTACTTTGTCGTCTGTCCCGAGCAATCCCCAGTGTTTCTCGGTTCCCAGAGGATAGATGTCTTTTCTACCATTTGCTTTCAGAACACATCCCTTTCCTCAAGCTTTTGCCTGTCTACTTTTGAAAGAACAGTGCACATTCAGAAATGGGTCTCTTTCCCCCTGATTTCAGTGCATAGAAAGTTGTGCCCTGGGCTCGGGCGGGGGACGGGACAGCAGACGAGGGGCCGGGGGATCGAGAGGGCAGTAGTGCACGATTTTGCACCCAGACCAGCAGGCCCACTGAGGACTCCCCAGAGGAGCCGCGGGGAGATGTGTGTGTGAAGCGTCCGTATTTTTAGGTGGGAGCTGGGAAGTAACTAAACACACCCGTGTGTACACGCACACGCACGTACACGCACACAGGCCCTACAGCTTGCATCTTTGTAGTTTCTTTTTATCTCTTTAACTCCTGGAAGGAGGTGATGCTAAGTGGTATTGACCAAAGGCTGTGATGACTGCCTCGTGATGAGCTGATTGGGACCCGGCGGTGCTTTGGAGCCGGGTGAGGTGAAGCGGGTCCACAATGACGCTGGAGGGTGTGTCCCCGGAAGCCGCCATGATTCCCTAACTTCCAGGGGCCCCTCCGCTTTTTCCAAGCCAGCCTATAAACCTACGATACCCGAGGACAGGTGCTTGCTTAGCGAACGCAGATCTGAGACGAGCCCCCCAAAGACCCCCACTGACTGGACCACCTACCGGAGCCCCCGAGGACCGTCTGGTGCACTGGTAGCCAGCACGTTGGTCTGCTTGCATGCAGAACCCAAAGTGCCGACAGGGGAGGGGAGCTAGGAAGGGGAGCACTTCAGTAGGGGTCTCGGGACCCTCCGGGAAGGTTTAGGACCTGAGACTTACTAGCCCTCTAGCTCATTGCCACGAATCACTCATGATTCTAAAGCGCTGCTTCCACAAGACACCTCCCTGCAGCAAATGGGGAAACACGCCCATTGGTAAAGTTTACTGCTCAGCAAACACAGGAACCAGCACAGGGACCTGGAGCTTTGCTAGGGTTCGCCCGCCTCCCCTCCACCACTGAGGGAGAATACGTCTTTCAGACCCAAGTCCGCTTTGGGCAACGCAGCGCTGCACCCTGGCGAGGGCCTGCGTGCAGAAGCGACGGCTTTGGGTCTCACCAGTTTGTATCTGTCTCGGTCCCTTTGGGCGGCTGGGACAGAATCCCACGGGCGAGATGGCGAACCAGCACACGAATTTATTTCTCAGGGTCGTGGAGGCTGGAAGTCTGAGATGAGGGTGCCAGCACGGTGGGGTTCCGGTGCGACCCCTTTCTCCCTGTGTCCTCACGTCAGGGAAGGGGACAGGGAGGGTCTCCAGGGTCGTTCTCGAGACCTGATCCCTCTGGGTAAGACTGATCCTATTCCCGAGGGTTCCACCATCTTGACCCACTCACCTCCCCAAGTCCTTGTCTCCTGACACCATCGTCTTTGAGAGTCAGGATTTCAGTGTATGAATTTGGGGGGCGGGGACACAACACCGATGCCATAGCAATATATCCTTTTCATAGAATGTCTTCATCAAATCTAAGGGAAAACAAAAGCCACCACCACAACCTTGATGTCAGACAGAATAATTTGAGCTTCTAAATAAGGCAGTGTTGAATCCAGTGAGTCACAAACTCATAGAGACAGGTTGTCTTCTCTGTCCCACAAAAGACATAAAACTGATACATCTAGATACACATCCCAGAGCCCCCGGTAACTCACACGGGCTAGCGTCTTGCTCGTTTGTTTGCTCCATGACCATAACTGGGGGGGGGGGGGGGTGCTGGTAAGTGTTCAACAACACAACTAGTTCTGTCTGAAAGCCCGACTGGCCTATTTCCATGGTGTAGAAGCTTCTCACAGGCCAGTTTCAACATATAGGAGGAGATGACTCTAAAGAGAGTTGAGATGTGTGTGTGTGTGTGTGTGTGTGGCTGGCGTGGGCAGGTGCAACCAACCCAGCGCGAGGTACCCAGTGCCCTGCTAACATGTGTGTGAACACACACACACAGGCAGGCACACACACACAAACACACAGGCACACGCACCAGAAACAAGCTTTCCTAGACAAAGGCTTCCATGGCTTCATTCAGTTCTGTTCTCTGGTCCTTTTTAAAAGACTGCTCTGCACCATCCGTCGCTATGTGACGCTCTTCTAGTCCATGTCATTTTTAAAAAGCTTGTTTTTACCCCCAAATCGATTTCGTGATTTGTTCCCTGACCTGAAGTGTGAACGTCACTGACTCAGCCATGCTGGATGGCATGTGTGAGTGAGAGTCCCGCGAAACATGCGCCTCCATGGCTGGCATGCTGGTGGCTCCTGCCTGCCCAGATGCCGCCTGGCCCCGCGGGGACCCGACCCAAGACTTCCTAACATCCGTCAGCTCTCACGGCCAGGGATCCAATCTAACGTCACTCGTGAGCACAGGCGGGGATTCCAAGTTTCTGCTTGAATTCGAGTCCTTGCTACTAGATCAGTGGGTCAATATGCTGATGATTCGGAAAGGGATTGAGAAATAAGTCAGAGGTCAAACCTTGGGATGCACCGAAACTCACGCTTTAACGACTGCGTCATGTGCAAGATCGACCACCCTGAATATTACCGTTATTTTCAGCGTCTGATGTCAGTCTGGTCCTCCTCACTCCGTCCCCTCCTTTGATAGCCGCCAAGCTCAGTGACTGAATAAACTCTTCAGGTACAAAGTACACACTTCGGGGGGTGGGGAGCATAGCTTTTCCAGTCCCGTGCAGGATCTCTCGGTGTCAAAGTGCACTGACCCGGTTAGCTGAGGGGTCTCGGACAGCGCACCGTCTGTCATTAGGGACTCAGCGAGGTTCAGGCAGCAGAGTCCCTCTCATCCGGTCTGCACGGAGCCCGGCACATGGAGGCCCAAGTGCAGAAGACAGTGCTGCCAGCCAGGGCCCCTCGGCTGTAAGCTCAGACCAACCCCCGGCAGATGCGGCTTATCGGAAGACGATAAGAGCCACCAAGAGAAGCATCGGGAGGCTGGGGACCAGGCTGGGTTTAGGCAGGAGCCCAGAAGCTCCAGGGGCCTGGGGAGCCTCCGCCGGGGATGATCCACACAAGGTGCTCTACCTGGTGTGTGTGTGGGGGGGTGAGCTCAATCCACTTCTTATTCTCCGGATCCTTCTCTTCAAGCTCTGAGATGCAGCTTGGGCTGTGTCCCACCCTGTTGTAAGGAGAGGACCAGGCACCCGATTGATTCCACTTTGGGCCACCCTGTCCGGGGGAGGGGATGAGGAAGAGCCCAAAGAAAGGTGGATTCTGGCAGAAGAGGTGACACTGAAGACTCACAGGGAAAAATGTGCTCGCGGCATGTGTGGATTCCGTGTTTAAATGATCGGACAAAAGTGGATACTTAAAAAAATGGTTTTTTTATATTTATTTTATTTTATTTTTTTAAAATATTTTTTTATTTATTTCTAGGAGAGAGAGAGACAGCGTGAGCAGGGGAGGGTCAGAGAGAGAGGGAGACACAGACTCTGAAACAGGCTCCAGGCTCTGAGCTGGCAGTCAGCACAGAGCCCGACGCGGGGCTCGAACCCACGAACTGTTGAGATCATGACCTAAGCGAAAGTCGGACGCTTAACCGACTAAACCACCCAGGCGCCCCGTATATTTATTTATTTTTGAGAAACAGAGAGCACGATCAGGGGAGAGGCAGACAGAGAGAGGGACACACAGAATCTAAAGCAGGCTCCAGGCTCTGAGCGGTCAGCACAGAGCCCGACGCGGGGCTCGAACCCAGGAACCGGGAGATCATGACCTGAGCCAAAGTTGGATGCTTAACGGACTGAGCCCCCCCAGGCGCCCCAAAAGTGAATACTTTTATAGGTCAGTTCATGAGAATAATACAGCCACTCTGTTTGGTCCTTGGCATTTATTCAGGGCTTTTCCTTCAGGGAAATGGAAAGAATGCCCCTTAGAGGTGAAAATTGTGCTTACTTGATGAAGCCACAGTGAGACCGCCCCTTGCTGTGTGCATCCTTTAGGGATGTGTTGCTGTATGACAGAGCTCATGAACAACGTCTCGAGAGGAGACTGTATATACTTCATCGCTCATTTTCATGGACAACATGTTTGTTGCTATGTGTGTGTGTATGTTTATGTACACAAAACTTGACTCCCCTATGCAATCCTTCAAGAAATACTTACTGAGGGCCACTGTGTTGTAGGCATGTGGACTTGTCCCGGTGAACAGAACAGGTGTGCCCCCTCCCCTCAGGGAGGGCCCAGCCCAGGGGGCAGGTTCCATACTGCTCCTCCGAATATCATTGCTCTGCCTTTCGATTCGCATTTATCGACTCTAGCATGTTTAGAAAATAGCGTGCCCATTCTTAGGTCGCTGGAAAAAAATCAACGATGCTGTGTACTTTATTAGATGCCACGCGTATGTTCATGTTTGTGGCAGTTCATAGCAAGAACATTCTAAAAAAGCTGGATCTCAGTCCCGTATGGAAGCTACAAGACCGTGCACTGCCGCCAACCGCTGGCAAGCGAGCTAACACGCTTAGCCCAAGCGGCATCATCTGTTTCGTGCACAGGGAAGGTTTGCATGGCCACGTAGCACAGCGGCTGCATTCAGACTCCGGAGTCAGCCAGGTACGCTCCACCTCTCTGTGCCTCAGTGTCCCCCTCTGTAAGGTAGGCACAACCAAGAAAGTGCCGCCTGCCTCACCGTCTGCTGTGGGGACCAGACGGCCGAGGCTGGCACGGTGCCTGGCTCACAGGCAGCATCATAGGACACCGCGTGGAGAAAGACCTTCCCGTGCCAGTGTCTCCTTTGGGCCTGGGCACTCGAGGACCCTGCCGTAGCAGCAGGCGGTTTGGGTCTGGCTTTGGTTTTCTAGTAAAGCTTCCTTGATCTCTCAGTTCAACCATCTTTTTTTTTGCAAAGCGCGTGGCAGACTCGAGTGGGTACACTTCCCAGACTCTTTGATAAGGAGTGTGGCATGGACACTGGGCCTGCGCGCCGCGGTTTAATGACTTCCCACAGTAACTTCTTATATCAAAGATGATTTTCCTTAAGCCTGGGAGTTGAAACAATATATTTTGCTTAGAAGTAAATAAGTGGAGATGGAGGAAATGAGAATTTTCTTTGCTGCCTGAAATGCTTTTGCTTTTTAAAATTTCATAACATGTGCTTTCATTACCTAAAAAAAAAATATCTACCCTTCTTTGTTTCTTTATCTTGCATTTTGTTCCACTTGGCTTCACTAGGAGATTTGAAAATGAACTGATGCGGAAGGTAAATCCAGAAAACTTTCATCCAGTGTGTATTTCCAACTTGAAAGCCACTGTTTATACTTCAGCTAAATTTTAGTTAACGCACTAGGTATTTCAGCAGACTTACAAAATTCCCCTCGATGAATTACTTTTCCCTACATAGTTAATCATGAGAGCAGAAGCAGGCCAATAAAATTAGAAACGAGGGATCTCTAACTAAAAACTATCATAAGTAAAATCTGAATTTGAAAATCGGTATGTAAAGCCAAAAGAAGGCTTTCATTAGGCTATTTGCTTTCTCATGATAAGACGTTAGGGTTATAATGCAATTCAATAATTTAAAATCATTTCAATGGAAAGAATCAGAAGTGAGGAACAGAAAGGGTAGGGAAACCATGCATTTAGTAAATAGTAAGCAGGGAGCTGTATGCCAGACCCCGCGCCTGGCCTCGGAGGGAATGGACATGCGTATGCGGACGAGACGGACACGGCACAGACCTCGCAGGCTTGCGTTCGCTGGCATGTGGAAGGGACTTTGGGAAGCGGTACCGCTTCTGGGTGAGGTGATCGGGGAAGTTCTCCCAGGGAAGTGGCTTGAGCCTGTGCCTTGAGGATGAACAGGCTTTAGGGATGGACGGGTGGCTTTCCCGCTAGCGAGAATGGCAATAATCCGGGTGTGTGTGTTGGGGGGAAGGGGGCGTACATAGAAGGCTACAGATGGAATATGGTGGGGAAATAAATAGGTGATCCACGTTGGCTTTTTATGAACCACTTGGTAAAATCCCTGAGTAGCTACCCGAGAGGCGGTGGAGGGCGTTTTTGAGAATTCAGTCTCCTGGCCCAGCGCCTTGCCAGCTGTGAGGTGCTGGTGAGATCGCAGAAGCACTATGAGCGCCGCTGCCCTACTGTGTAGAAGGGGGCACAGGGCAGTGGCAAGAGTAAGGTGGTGCACGTGTAGAGCTGAGCCTGGGTCAGGCCCAGAGTACACGGCGCATGTATATTGACTCTTTACAGCAGGAAACAGCAAGTCGTCCCTAAGTGTGAGTTTTTGTTCTTTAAAGACCTTTCTAGGAGTGTTTGCAGCCTCCACACATCCATCTCTAACGCCAGCACTGCTGATAGCTGGCCGCGCTCGGCCGAGGGAGGAGGGGGTGAGGGGGCCTGCAGACCATGGTCCTGGCAGAGCCCACGGCCTACGGGTTGACCAGTCGACCGGTGGTGAGGGCCCAGCGAATGACTGGCACCGGCAAGCGTGTGCTCTCTGCTGGGGGCTGAAGAAACTCCGCCCTTCCAGGCCGGCCCGCACGGGGCGCTCAGGGACAGCGGTCCTGACCGGAAGTGATGCACGGACTTCCCTTCCCAACATCCCACAGAAATATTGCTCGGGAATTCCAAACGTGCTGAGCTTCCAAGGCGTCGATGTTGGTACTTGCAAGAGGCAGCGAGGCCTGTCTGGTTGTCCTTGGGGACGACACCGGCCTGTGTGTCATCCCCACTTTGTCAAGTGACATACGGCTAGCACGCTGCACACACAGAGGACACGCTTGAGAATCCTCTAAGACGGAAAACTGTGCGTTCTCAAAGCAAAAGCTCCCTTCTTGCTATCGGTGGTCCTGAGTATGAGATACCCAAGTATGTGATTGTGAGTGGAAAACCAGGGGTGGAAATCCGGTATTGGCAACTTTTCCTTTTTCGTTTGTGTGCAAATTTTTCACCTAAAAGTGGAGATTTAAATAAGGCAGGTTGAAGTGCCCCAGTGAGAAAGTTCAGCCACTGAATCTTATAACAATTATACACAAGCCTGTTAAGTTTTCCTGGATCACGCCAGTATCCGGGTTTTCTTAGAATCAGCACATTATCTGGATGGCAACCAAATGGTGTTGCCGGATTGCACTCGCGAGGTGGATTCCACCCGTTTGTGCTCTTTTCTCACTGAGGTGTCCTTCACTCAAGTGCATCTGTCCTCTGTGCTGTTCCTGTAAGTTCGCGATGAAAATACGTTAAACTCTAAAAACTTTCTTTTTCTGGGAATAGTTTCAGTGTTCCTCATGCATCCACATTTGCTGTGTTAGCTTCTTGGGATTCATCTCAAGTCATGCCAGTGGTTTGAAGGATTTGGGTTCCAACACACACACATGCACGCATACGTACACACACATACACACATATGCGCGTGCGCACACACACACAGTGTTTTCTAGCCAAAAGAAATTGAAAAGAAGTTGTTTCTGGAAAGCACCCCATTTTTTTTTCCATTTGTATGATAAAGTATGGGGGATACTGTCGTATTTGTTAAACTGGCTTGTTTTGTTAATTCCTAACACCTACTGGTAAAGCGTGGAGGAGACTAGAAATCCAGTCTGTGCTCACTGGTAGCTCATGGGAGGTGACAGGTGAGCCGGCAGACACGGTGTCGGTGAAATGTGTTTATGCCCTCATCCGTCTGCATCTTTGATGATGTGCTCAGAATTTCATGTCACGTTGGAGGAAACTTAAGAATATTTGTTATTTATGTTCATTTATTTTTGAGTTGGAGAGGGAGGAGCAGAGAAAGAGGGAGACACAGAATCCAAAGCAGGCTCCAGGCTCCGAGCTCTCAGCACAGAGCCCGACGCGGGGCTCGAACCCACGAACCGTGAGATCATGACCTGAATTGAGGTCGGACGCTTAACCGACTGAGCCACCCAGGCGCCCCAAACTATTTGTCATTTTAAAAGCGTGTTCAGTGTGGATGACGCCAGGGGAGGAAGGGCAAGGGCCAGCCGTGGTCTGCTGGTTGTGTTGCGGTCGGGAGAGTCAGACGTGGTGAGTACACACGTGGCCCCACCCTGGGCATCCCCTCATGTCCTCCTGGTCCCTCAGAGAGTAAGCTCGCCCGAGAAGGGGTCACGTGCGCCCACAGTGTTGCAGCCTGGACTCCGAGGCCCGGGCAGGGCGACGCGGTGTGCACACAGTGATGGCCGCAGGCGCACGGGCACCTTGCTCTGCACCTGTCGGTCCTGGGCACTGAGAAGTGAGGTGGTGTTTACGGTGGTGCCATCCGCAGCTCTTTTCTACGACATGTGGCTCTTTCTTCTGCGGCTCCCAACAGTCAGGGGCGCCGCACTGACCCCGTCGGTCCCCACCCCCCCGAGGCGCTGCTCCGACTCTTCCCCCCGCCCCTCAGCAGGGCTGCAAGCCACACAGCACACGCGGCCCTTCCCAGACGACAGAGCGCCCCCCAGGGGGAAACGGGGGCGTGTCCAGGCTCCAGGACATGAGGTTGTGACCAACCAGAGTTTTACTTGTTCCCCCCGCTTTTTTTGAGATGTAACTCAGAGGCCATCAGAATCACCACTTTAAAGTATGCAGTCCAGTGGTTTTTAGTTATATTCACGTAGTTTTGCAGCCATCCCCCTTGCCTAATTGTGGAACACTTTCATCACCCCGGAAGACAGCCCGTGCTTATTAGCAGCCGGTCTCTGCCGTCTCTGCACTCACCCCGTGTCTCCGCCCCTGCTCCCCACGAGTCCTTGGCAGCCACTTACCTGCTTTCTTTCTCTTTGGATTTGCCCTTCTGGACGTTCCATGTAAATGGGGTCACATAGTATGAGGCCCTTTGTGACCAGCCGCCTTCCCTGGATGTCTTGTTTAAAGGCCATGCATGGTGTGACAGGAGTCCGTGATTCTCCCCTTCGTGTGACTGAGTTCTGTTCCATTGTGCAGACAGACCCATTTGTGTATCTGCACATAGGATGATGGACATGCCCTTGGCTTTAACATCGTGTTTCTCAGAAGACTCTCTGTCAAAAATAAAACTTTGGGGCGCCTGCGTGGCTCAGTCTGTTATGCATCTGACTTTTGTCAACTGTCTTGATTTCAGCTCAAGTCGTGATCTCCTGGCATGAAATCGAGGCAACTGCATCAGGCTCTGGTGCTGACGGTGTGGGGCCTGCTTGGGATCCTCTCTCTCACTCTCTCTCTCGAAATAAGTAGATAAACTGAAAACAATATTTTTTAAAAATAAAGTGTCAATTCTGTCGGACCCTTTGTCTTAGTTCTGCTCTGACCCCTTGAGTAAGCTGGAGGCCCGGCCTGCTGCCCCCGGTCTCCTCCGGGCTTTGTCTCCGGCAGACGGGAGGTCACGTGCTTTCCCTGAACTTCGCCCCCAGTGCGGCTCTGTCCCTCGTCACTATTCGTTCGAGCGGAACCAGGGCGGTTAGTTCCTGTTTGGTGTGGTTTTTTCCTTCCTGAGTTGTTGAATCTGACTCTGTTGTTGTGATATGCAATTCTCTCAAGATCGAGGCTTTTCCTAAATCTATCTTTGTGTCTTCTCAGGTGGACCCAGTGTTTACGAGGGAAGTGCAAGCCAAAGTAAAGAGGTAAGTGTGGGAGGTGAATGAGTATTTCGCAGGAGAGGAAACCTGGTGGCCGTTACCTCCCCCCCACCACTCACGGCACCCAGGCTCCCTTCCTGCCCTTCGCGCGCCACCCCCTGCAATGTCCTGATGACGCCAGGAGACCCGAGGGGCCCCCCTTCCCCCACTCGACAGCAGGGACACCGCGCTGGTAGCGTGAGCAATCCCCTCGGCGGTGGTGACGCCCAGCTGCGCTCGCTCAGGGAGACGCTGATGACAAACCCATAACTGTCACTGAGCACGATGGCAAGAAGTGGAAAGACCCAAACTGTCCAGAGCTGGGTCGAACCCGGGGCAGCAGGGACCCCAGGACACAGGCTGCTGCCGCTGCTCACACACGAAACAACGGGATGAGGCGTGACTCCAGCGACGTGGGTCCTGTCTTTCTCTGTCCCGCTGTCCTCAACCTGAGGGTGGCAGGTGGCCGCGGAGCCCTTTTCGGCGGGGGCACGGAAATGGGCAGGGGCCAGGAGGGTCGCCCCCATTTGGGTCGGTCCCCTTCTAGGCGATTTCCTCACGACCCCCCGGGACTGCCCGTAGGTCACGGACCCCTCATCAGCGAGGGGGAAATTCCGATTTCATCCCCATAGGTGAGCGGATGCCCTTACGTGGCTCGTAGGTAACACTGCCTGCAGTTATGTGAGTGGTGGGGTGGGGGGTTGGACAGACGGGGATTGGTGTTGCTGGATGAAAACGAGAAGAGGAACCTTCTGTGACAGAACACGCCGGCTCTGGGCAGCGGGAACACGGCGCTGTCCTGTTCTTAGTTTAGTATGTGTTTATTCTATGGCTGTGATCGTCCCTGTTAGTATTTTTTAAAATCTTTTGAAGAAAAAGGCTTCGTGATTAGAAAAAGTAGCCAGAACCGTGTCTCTGACCTCCAGCATCTGGGAGGTGAGGTTCACAGCGAGGGCGGCTGGCTGGAGGGGGGGTGGGAGACACCCTCATGGGGACGCGTGCGGAACCCGCTGTGCTGTCCGGACGCCCAGCTCAGCATCGGGAGACTTGCCCCGAAGCTGTCGCCTGCCCCCCTCCCTGCCCCCCCACGACTCGCAGGGACACACCCCCACTCCTCTTTCAGGACCGCGGGGGTGCGGCTGGTGGGAGAGATGCCCCAGGGGGACCTGCACGCGGCGCTCAAGAACTGCTTCGCGGTGGTGAACAGCTCGGTGTCCGAGGGCATGTCCGCGGCCATCCTGGAGGTAACCACACAGCCCGGGGGTCGCGTCCTGCTCAACCGAGGTCCGCTCTTCTCCATTTCCCTGGGATTTCCCATTTCCCAGCGTCGTGGTTAGGTTGTACGCGGGACTGACACACACAGAACCACTTACTTTGTCTGCAAAGTAAGGCAACGCTCGGTCGCCTCTCCGAGCCCTGAGCCCTTCGCGGGGAAGGCGCTGACTTGCAGGTTTGCCAGGAACTGGCTGGAGGGTCGTTGTGGCAAGAAGCCTCCTGTTTCCGATTTCTTCTCCCTCTTTTCAGGACGCTCCCTAATCCCAGAATTCCCGGGGTGAGGACAGGTCGGACTTTCCCTGTGGCGGGGTGGGGGGGGGGCCGGAGCGTGGAGGGGGTTACAGGTGCACGGGGAGGGGGCGGGCGGGCCGAGCGGGTCCCCTCACCCAGCGTCCAGCTTCCTCGGCACCATGCGGCACAGAGTCACCTGTTCTCAGGGGGAGGCGGGGAGGGAGCCTGTGCGCCCTGGGGGGGGGGTGGATGGAGCCCGTGCGCTCAGGGCCCCCGTGTCAGGCTGTGGCCTCCGAGGACCAGTCCACCCAAGCCTTTGAGCCTCCGTGGTGGCCAGGTGCCTGACCAGGAGACCCCAGCCGCTTCCTGCGGTTTCCTGAGGGGCCAGCCTGCGCCTGGCCCAGAGGACTTCCCTGTGCCTTGCCGTTACTTCGTCTCCCTCTGGAGCCCCTTCCAAGCGGGGGCTGAGCCGAGGGTGGCCTGCGGCCCCCCTGGACCTTCTCCAGGGCTGCACATGACACGCCGTCGCTCACAGCCCCCGACACGCGCCTTGCCGCCGCAGACGCGCCCGGGGACTAAGTGGCGCAGGTTAAGACTGCTTGTGAGAAGGAGACGTGGCCACGGGGCCTCCAGGACGTTGGGCCGGGTTTCACGTTTCCTTCTCGCTACGTGGGCTTCTTCCTTCGATGGGCACCTGGGGCGCTGCGGTCGTGTTACTGGACGTAATATCCGTGACATCCACTGCTTCCCTCGGACCCCGTCTCGTTGACTGACCTCGCGGGCAGCAGGTACGATGAGCCATTTCACAGGACGCGGCGCGTAACTAAAGCGGGAAAAAGAACAATCGTCCCTAAACTAAGACATGACTGATGTGGGTGCCTACTCTTTTCCTGTGGCATCGTTTAAAAAGAGCTAAACCCAAAGCAGCATCAGGAACGGGGGTAGAGGCTGAACATGGGTGCCTGGATGCCAGTGCTGGGCACCCTCAGAGCATGTACAGCACGGACCGTAACCTGCTTGTCGTCAGGCACAGCGGGGACCACCATCGGAACTGCATGGTTAGCATCCGTCTCCACTGAGGCTCCCAGCGAGGTCAGTGCAGGCCTGGGGTTGGGGGTAGACGCTCAAACCCGGGGTCAGTGCACACTCCTTCACTCTCGGTCCAGCTTCAGAAGCACAGGCTGTTACAGCCGCAGTCCTTGAGCTGGTGTGGAACGGCTCCTCTGTTCTTGTGCAAGTTCCCTAAGAAAAAGTGAAGTCGAATTCAGGAATGATTTCAAAACCGGTGCATGCGGCATCTGACTGCAGATGAATTGATGCTGTCAAATCTCATTTCCTCCCGAGGAAAGGCAGCTGTGAGCCAGTCCGACTAACGTACCCGTGGCTGCCGTGCTTCTCAGAGCCCCAGAATAGCCTCTGGGGTGAGGGCTTTGAATGAAGCTGATTTTAGGGGAGTGGTCCGGGGGCTTGTCATCAGGGTCCATTCAGAGAACCAAAGTGGTGAGTCACAGAATGAACGCCTATCACTTTTGAAGGAAGCGATCTTTCAACCTCTCAGAATTAGCTTTGTTTGGTCTTGTTTTGTTTTTTTCACGGAAGCAAATAAAAATCTCATTTGCTAAAACACATCTCTTATCAAGAGACTCCAAAAATCAAACTCTCTGGGTGTGTGGGCAGTAGAATGACTATTCCTGCAGCAAATCTATAGTTTCAAGTTTGGGATCATCATGGAATTGAATTCCCCATGGAATTAAATTGAAGTAATACAAAAAAGTATGCTCTTACCTCAGCCTTCCTACTTAGGGCCCCCTCCCCAGCCCAGCCCAGAACACGAACACACACACACACACACACACACACACACACACACACACGCCACCCTCTGGGTCAAAGTTTCTGATGCCACAGGGGAAGGAAGGCCATATTCTAATTTTATTTTATTTTATATTTTAGTAAGAGAGTTGGGGGCGGGGGGAAAAAGGCAGAGAGAGAGAGAGAATCTCAAGCAGGCTTCATGCTCAGCACAGAGCCCAACATGGGAATGGATCCCATGACCCTGGGATCATGACCTGAGCCGAAATCAGGAGTCAGACGCGTAACCCAATGGACTGAGTCCCCCAGGTGCCCCAGTAAGGCTGTATTCTAAAGCCAAGAGTAACAGGATAATCTCTCCATCCCTTGGCTTCCAGGCCAAGCCCTAGTGATGGAAGACTTCTCAAGGCTTTGCGTTGAGAAGCATTCTAATCCCGGTGATGAGGGATCCGAATGCAGCGTGGGTACACGTCGTGAATCCTGGGATCCACCCCCCCCATCCCCACCTGATAGGCAGCAGTCACCATGCTGGACACGAGTCATTCAAGGCCCTGAAAATGCAAGCAAACCTCTCTGAAAGAAAATCTGGACCATGGAGATTTTTGACCTAGGGTGTCCCTCTGAAGTGTAAAAACCCATAAATACAGGTGGCCATACCCTCCCTTCATCACCCGCACTATGCTCTGGAGGCTGATCTGCACGTGCAGAGGAGGTATCATCTCTGGAATCTTCTGGCAAGTCTGCAGGAAACGAGGCACCAGCTACAAAGCTTCTTTTTAAGGTGGAATCAGAGGTTTCCGTCCACCCAATGGAGGGTTGAAGAGCTCACAGGGAAAGGAATCAGGTGACTGTGGACTGAACCGAGCATCAGACACCTTCCACTGTCCAAAAGCCTGGTACAGGTCTGCTCTGCTGGCTGCTCCACCTGCGCCCCCCCAGCCTCATCCCTGATCACCAGGGGAGAGCGAACAGCAGACGCACACGCCCACCTGGAACCAGACGTCGCTGGTCCGGGTCTCGTGGGGACCAGCTTCGTATGCTTGTCCTGCCCTGGGACTTCGCCTCTCTTGAAGGCAGTTTGTTGTGAAGGAGGCGACTTCATACCTTGGGGAAGTGACTTAGGAATCAGATTCCTTTTTTTTTTTTTAAATAGAACTTATTGTCAAGGTAGCTAATATACAGTATATACAGTGTGCTTTTGGCCATATTTATCCTTCCTTCTCCCACAGCCCTACCCTGGCTATCATACCCTGGCTCCCAAAAATGTGATCAGAGAACATACCTTTTATGATTTTGATCATTTTGAGTGTATGGAATCCTATCTATTTTGATTTAACATATGGTCACGTTCCGGAAAAGGAACCATGTGTACCTGGGAGGAATGTGTCTTCTGTAGTTGCTGGGGACGTGCTGAAAATGTCAGGTTAAGTCGGTTCGTGCTGTTCAGGTCGTCTGTCTC
Source organism: Hyaena hyaena (assembly GCF_003009895.1). Lineage (NCBI taxonomy): Eukaryota > Metazoa > Chordata > Mammalia > Carnivora > Hyaenidae > Hyaena > Hyaena hyaena. The sequence goes on from NW_024080975.1 coordinate 499,749, forward strand.
CTTCATGGTTGTCTGTCTAGTTTTTCTATTATCAGTTATTGAGATGGGGTATTGAGATGTCCCATTATTATTATTATTATTTATTATTAAATTAACTACTTCTCCTTTCAATTCTGTCAGTCTTTGCTTCACATGTTGCGGGGCTCTGTGTTCTGGTGTGTGCACATCTCTAACTTCTGTGTTGTCCTGATGTAGCGATCCTTTTATCATTATGAAATTTCCCTCGTTGTCTCCTAAAGTCCATTTCATCTGGTGTTAATACAGCCAGGAAAGTTCCTATGGTTACTGTTTACATGGTATATTTTCTCATCTTTTTACTTTCAAACTTTTGTGTCTTTGAATCCAAAGCGTATCTCATGTAGGCGGTGAATATAGTTGTGTCTTGCTCTTGTTATCAGGCCTCACGATGTCTGCCTTTTGAGTGTGATGTTTAGTCCATTCATCTTTAGTGTAGTGACTGAAATGGTTGGTTTCCGTCATTTCTTATGTGCTTCTGGAATCTGTTTGCTACTCTTTCCTTTAGGATTTTTATGGAGAGTTGTAGACGTGAGATTGGCCTGTGGCTTTCTTTCCTGTGCCATCTGTCTTATGCTTTGGTATTATTTGGTATTATTGTTGAACTTGTTTCATAACAACAATTTGGAACGTGTCTTCCCTCTCTGTGGTCTGGCACAGTTCCTGGAGCACTCGAATCGTTCAGTCTGATGATTTTGTAGAATTCCCTTGTGACACCGTCTGAGATGATCCTTCTGAGATGAAACTGTTGTCGACAGTTTCCTTGATAAGCTCTCTATTTCTTTTATAGAAATGGATCTGTTTTAGCTTCCCTACTTCTACCAGGGTTAATTCAGTAAGATGCGTTCTTCTTAGAAACTACCCATTTCAGGTAGATTTTCAAATTTATTTGTAAAGATTTCTATAAAGAGCCTCCTATGACTTTACAGTTCTCTGGTTCAACGGTTACGTCCCCCTTGGTGTATCTTATTTTGATTTCTCCTTTCTTCTGGTGAAAAGGGTTGCTGGTGAGTTCTTTATTCCATTGACTTTTTTTTTTCCTTTAATGCCTTTCTTCTACTTCCTTTGTTGTTGTTGCTGTTTTTTTTTTTTTTTTTTTTCATTTCATGGCCTTTGGAGTCAAGCAAGCCTCCTCTACTGTGTAACACCACCTCGTTACCTCCCCTCAATCACTTGGCCCCATCACCTAAGCCTCCTGCATCCCGCCATCTGCAGGCTGATAACAGACATGTATCCAGTGAGTGGGCAACTCTCGGTGGCCTCAACAGCCTTACGTGTAGGGTGGGTGCCTGAAGTAGGGTTGGGTTGATATGCAAGTGAGTCTACACAACAGGAGGGGTGATAATAAGATCATTTTTGCCTGAAACAGGGATATGAACTCTGTCATCCTTCATGACTGGCCGGTCTTGTGATTCTCTGATCACTGGTTTTATAATCTGCATTTGTCTCTTTAGCACTACACTTACATCTATAGATCTCTCCTCTCAATCTCTGCATCTGCCACAGATTCTTCACAAATATCCCAGTGCTTAGCCCAAATTAGGAGCTAAATGTACTGTTGAAGTACGCAAATGCTAGGGGGTGCCTGGGACAGAGGAACACGATACGGGGCTTGCCATGCACCCTGATGGGTCGATCACCCTCTTTCTGAGCTCTGCCCTGACACCAGGCAGTGGGTGAAACAGGACGATCTCAAAGGTCTCATCCATGCAGAGGTTTTGGCAGTTGGTTGACAAATGTCTAGAAATGAAATCACAGTGTGTTGCACGAGTTTAACGAGCTAGCGACCCGTGCTGTGTGACGATCAGAGAGACAAGCCGTATGACTCATGGCATCACTCACCATAATTCTGTTACGACCTCGTAACTGATGTAGTTGATGTGCCAGTCAGCTTATGCCACAAACCACATAATGGTGCTTGTGCAAAGAGAGATCTGAATTGTTCGTGCACTGTGGAGAGGAGAGTTTAGTCCCTCATTCCCAAATGATATGATCAAGACCCAGGGAGACATCCAGGACCTTGATGGTATCCTTGCTCCCTCGGTGGTTCTTGGGCTGAACAATAGAATCGTGGGAGGTACTTTCACAAATGCCTGATCACGGGGTGGCCGTGTCGGGGGGAGCCCAGTCAGTTCTGCTCCGTCTCTCCAGGTGATGGGGCTGTACTCCAAGGGGCACACCCACTGTGCTCTCCTGGAACGAAGATAATAAGACTGGGATCTTAATTCAAGACCAAGGCCTCCTGATCCCCAGCACGTGCCATCATCCAGGACGCCAGACCATGCCTGCAGGGTGTCAGAACTCAAGGCGCCCAACCAACGGTCCGTAAACACTTGTGACCCTAGCGTTGGGACGTCACCATTTCAGGTTACTTCGCCCTGGAGTGGATGAGCACTGAGGATCTGAGTCCTGGCCCTCCAAAAGAAAACTGGAAAATCTGACTTGGAGACCTTCTGTGCACTTGAAATGCCACCAAGAGAGACAGACAAAGACGGACCCATCACTGTGTTGGGGACACAGCGGGGCGGCTGGGGAGGAGCAGTTCGGTGGGGGCTCTGGTCCACCAGTCAAGCCAGCTCTACCACTTTCCCCGACGTGTCAGAGGAGTGCGGACAGGAAGGGTGTTGCCAGCTCTTGCATTCTCTGGGGCCTGGATCTTAGACTCAAAGTAGACTGGGAAGGCGTAGGTGATGAAAACCAGGGAGCCCACCGACAACAGCTGGTGGTTCAGATGGCCACGGTGACCAACACCGACTTAGAATTCACTCAGTACAGGGGCGCCTGGGGCACTGGCCCCACAGCATTTACTGAGCGTTTACTACGTGTCACACTGAGCTCTGGTGTTTGGTGGGTGTTGCTGGCGTACCTGCCCTATGAAGGCTTTGGTGTCACAGACCTTCCCATGCAATATACGAAACGGCTATGGTTGGGTAAACCTACATTTCTGAGAATCGAATATCACCCCTTTGCGAGCAAATTTTGATTCCACGGAAGTAGATACCACAGGCAGAGTCAGGGTGCCTACAACGTACTTTTGTAGCACAAGAGCCAGATTATTGGTCTGCTGTTGATGCAAGTCAGTCCTGCCCCCGGGCACCATGTTGCAAAGGGGTGTCCCTCTTAGCCGCTGGAAGGCACCCACCACACTAAAGTCCTAGGTGATAATAGCCACAGGGGATCAACGTCAGCGGCCAAAATAGAATCGGAAGGACTAGCCTAACCTTATACCCTTGCAGGTTGGGTGGGCCCCCCCAAACTAGAAAGAGAACCAGCGGGGTGCTTCCTTGCTGGCGGGTGAGGCCAACTGTGCCCGCCACGTGCTTCCGGACGCCGCCCGAGGTCTCATCCAGTCTCTGCTGGGCTGCGCAGGCCACGCGCTGGCCCCCTTCCTTGGGGGGATGGAAAGCCTGCTTCGGGAATAGTCAGGATGATAAGTCACACCCCTTCTTTCTCCCGTCTGCAAGCCGGGGGTGGGGGGACGTGCTCAGTCCTCTGGGTCTCGCTGCTTGTGCTGTGGGAAGACTGCCCGTCGGGGGAGCGATGAGGGTAATTAAGGATGTGTGCTGCAGGCTGCTGCTGTCCAAGTGTCCGGTAAGCATTTGGAGAGAGCGGGTTTCTCTGTGACACCGTGGCGACCGTGTCACACAGAGCTTCGCGGTACATAGCTTTCTGGTACATAGCTTTCCGGAACCTGCCGCAGTAATTACGATTCAGCACGTACTTTGTCAACGGCGTGTTTGGACTGGCTTCTCAGTCTGGCAGCTGTACTTCTGTGCGCTGCCGGAGGTCCAGGGGACGTAGATGTCGCTCCCCCACAAACCGGCTCTTCCTGCCGGAGAAGCTCTCCATCGCGACGGCCCACCTGACTTCTCCCCCTTCTGTCCTCAGGCGATGGATCTGGAAGTTCCCGTGCTGGCCAGGAACATCCCCGGGAACGCAGCGGTGGTGCAGCATGAGGTCACGGGGCTGCTGTTCTCAGACCCGCAGGTAAGGGACATGGTCCCCGGATGGGCTGTCAGAATGACTCTCGTTCTGCGGTCTCCACTGTTTTCTCCAGCGTCCGCGCCCCCCTCCCTTGCGGCAGGAGCCCTGCGTGCGGTGCGCGTCCCCTGCGATCACGGGTACGCCCGGGCCAGAAACCCAAGCACAAGCCCTGCTCCCGCGTCTGATTCTGCCTCTGCCGGGCGGTGTGGCCTTGAGCAAGTCGGATGGCCTCTGAGACGCTTTGTCTCGTTTCCAAAGACTTCTAGAAGGAGAGCCTTCTAGAACACCTGCTGGCTTTCGGAAGATCGCCGTGTATCCGGTCACTTGCAATGCCTCCAAACAAGGCACAGAGTGAGCCGAGGACCTGCGTGTACATGCGCGCACACGGGCATCTGGAAGTGACACAGGACGGTGTGGTGGAGAGCGGGCACGGTGGGGGCGCACGCGTGTGTGTGCCTGGACCTCCCGGGAGTGTCTGCCTGCCACTGAGCCCCCCGGGGACCGTGTGCAAGGCCTGTGGCCGGGTCTCCAAGCCCTGCTCTCTCCTCGGGACAAGCACAGCTCGTGGCACCTCCTGCCGCCCCGAGGTGTGAACACAGGGCTGAGCGTGTTCACGGCCCGCGGCCGGAGCTCGGGACCTGTCATCCCCAAAGGACAGCGCCCGTGTCAGGCGGGAGTAAAGTGAGAATCTTAGGCCCGAGTACTGTTCTGTAAAAAAGTCTTTAATAATCAGGTTCTACTTACCAGCGTCTTAATTAAAGCACATGTTCTATTCAGAAATGTAGGGATTTGTGCTTACAAATTATAGGCAGCTCACATATTTGGGAATGCGGTTTTTCAGATTTCCCTGTGGCGACATGTGATCCGAGAACGCCGTCCCTTCCCTTCCCCGGGGATGACGACGGCCACCGCTCTTCCCGGCTGCCTGGCGCACTGGCCGGCCCGGAGGCAGGTGAAACAGCAATGGGGGGGCCTGTCCGGCACTGATGCCTCCCGTCCCTCCAGCAGTGACACGAGCCACAGCAATACCAGCCCAGGAAGCCCTCATTCTCCAAACAAAGGCTTTGCTCTTTACCCCCTTCCGCACCTCTCAAGGTCAGCACCAGCCGAGCTGTTAGGTCCAACGGCATCGTCTCCACCCCGGAAAAGTGCTTTTAGTTTCATCTCCCCAAACGCAGCATCCGTTTATTTTACAGCCCGAGTTCAGACGCTGTAACGTGGTCAGCGAGCATGTGAACACGGGAGAGTCATGGGGCTCTCCGGTGTCATCTAGCTTCCGGTGGGGGCTCCTTCTAACATTAGCAAGTGACCCGCCCACCGCCCCTGACAGGGTCAGCCGCCTCTGCCGGCGACCGGCTTTCCTCGAGCTCTCAGACACGGAGCCGCGGCGCCCACAGCGTTCAGTCGAAGATTTATTTTGATTCCAACACCTTGGTTTTACAAAGGATGTTTAAAAAAAAAAAACGCTTTCGATTGCACATGGTGGGGGGTGGCTGCATTTTTTAACAGGCTTTAAGAAGCGTGCCAGACGCGGCTGTCACGCACGGCTTTGTCTGTCTTCTCTGCGGTTGTGACCAGACTCGACCGAGCCCAGGGTGGGGGGTTGCTTCCAGAGCAAAATGCATTTTAAATAAACTGGCAGCTCTGGTTATAGTCCTGACAACCGAGGGGCTCCGGTGGGATCAGCCACTGGCCGGCTAGCTCAGCGTAGCCCTCAGTCCCCGGGGAGTGGACACGGAACCTGAGGAAGCTCGTGCTCACACGCTCCATACCCTGCTGGCCCCCCAATCCCTTCCCTGTGTGCCTGTGGCCCCTTCTTCACGCTCCGTGACAGCCAGCCTGCCCGTGGTCGAGGGGGCCCGCTGTGTGCTGAGTCCTGATGGCTCACGTCTCTTCCCCACTTCGGGTTTGGGTTTGGAGCCAAGCCGGGTCTGCGTGCGGCTGTCTCCCGGAGCCCCTGGGTGCCCTGTCTGGCCCCAGCGGTAAATGATCCTGCCACGTTACCACCGTGGTCAGCCGGGACAGCAGGAGCGAGGTGGCGGGGGGGGGGGGGGGGGGGCGTCGGCCCGTGAAGTATCCGCGTGGCCGAGAGCAGGGAGATGGAACAGAAAACGGGTTTGAACGGGGCTCTCACGGGGCCAGGTGGCGGGTGCCCTCAGGTCTGGGGTGCGTAGTGGAGCCCACACAGCCCGGCTGAGCGAGGGGGCCGCCGCGTGCCCAGAGCCGGCCACCCGGGCCCCTGGCCGGACTCACAGCCGTTGTCACGTTTGAAGAGAGGCTGGAAATCCCAAACTGCAGTTGGATTTTACCAATTTATAAATCTCAGTAATTCAGTTTTTAAACTCGTTAGTTTAAGTGCGCCGAGGGCCTGTCCGGGTGCGGGGAGGGTGTGCCGTGCGGGCCGCCAGCCCGTCTCTGCAGGAGCCAGAGATGGACGGTCACCGCCGCGGGGACATTCCCAGCGAGGCCCCGTGCAAGGTGGCACGTTCTAGGCCCGGGGCTGCGTCTTGCCCTCCAGACCGCTGGATTCGCCAGCCAGAGGGGCGTGTGGGGGACAGGACAAGAGTGAGGGCCTCCCCGTGTCTGCCAGACAAGGCCCGTGAGCTGCGCCTGGCGTGGGAGCAGGGGGCTCTCACTGGGCCGCCCGTGTAGCAGGTGCTGAGCTCGGTCCTGGAGGTAAATGCCGGGAGGGAAAGGGTCCCCGCTCCGGGGGGCTTACGGTGCAGCAGGGTGGCTCCCGGAGGGGGCAGCGTGTCCTCATGTGCCCCCAGCGCCAGGAGCACTGCCCCTGATGGAGGCGGGGCCCGTGCTTCGTAGGGACCGACTCCCGTCACACTCACGGTCCTGCCCGGCCCGCAGGGAGGGGCGCTCGGGGTAGGCGGGACCCCACTCACAGAGGCTGGGGCGCGTGAGGGCGTGCGTGGCGGGAGAGCGTGCGGTGTGCTGGGTGTCGCAGGGCACAGCATGAACGGACAAGGACTCACGAGGAAGGTACCTGGGACACGGGCACCTGGGGGCACGAATCCGATGCCGTCCCGTGGCCTCCGTGGCCCGGTGTTAGGCTGTGATTTTTCATATGGTGCGTTTTGTAAAGACAAACTGACAGCGTACAAATTAAATGAGGAAGTATGCGTGACTGGCCACTGGGAGACAGTCCCCCTTTCTCCAGGACACACGCACGAATGGCCCGTCCCCCTTCCCATGTGGACAGACCACCCTGTCACCTCTCGGTGGTGAGGTGACACGTCGTGAGTGGTGTGTCCCCTGCCACTGCTCTCAGCTGAAGCCACGGGAGGGAGTCCAGCCTCGCTGCCACTGCCACAGATGTGGAGACAGTGCACCTTGTCCCCCTGGGGGCCCCGCACACCAGCGTGTGTCCAGCAGAGCGGGGGTGGGGGAGGGTGCCGACCCCGATGCCTGGGACACTTGCCAGCTGGGGGCTCCTGCCTCGGTGGGGCCGTTCCCGGGGCTGGCGGTCCACAAAAGCGTGGCCTTCAGCTACTGCCACCACGAGGCACGGCTGGTGGCTGAGGTCTGAGGGAAGGAGAGCTGTGCCCACCGCTGATGACGCTCTGCGTGCACGTTCGTGTGCACAAGGACAGCGGCCACCAGCCGAGGCGTGGCTACCCCTCCCCTGCGGGTTTGTGGGCCGAGGCGGCCACGCCCGGACTCAGCCGGACAGCGGTGATCAGGAGCCTTTCTAGCGGCTGGAGGCGGCCTCCGCCCGGCTCTGCCTCAGCCCCGGGGCCGCCTCCCACAGCCCACTTCCCTGGGGTGACTGCCAGCTAGCCGCAGGTCTGTCCGTGTCCCCGAAGCGCAGCCAGGGTAGCGTCATGGCAGCTCTACTTCGACTTTTCCTGAGGGCTTTGCTCTTTCTCTCTCACTCTCTGAGGCTCCCGACCCCACTGTGGTCGCCTTGCGTCCCCCAGAACCGTCTCCCGGCCGCCTCTCCTCCCAAAGCTCTCTCTGACCTTCTGGCCTCGGCTCCCCGAGACGGGAGGCTGAACGGCATGAGTGTCATTCCCGCCTTGGCCACTGCGCCTCTTGCTGTGTGACCCTGGGCACAGTTCCCGGACCTCTCTGTGCTCCCGTTTCCCTGTCTGTGAGAGGAATCATGAGAACAGCACAGAGCCCCGGTCCCTTTCTGCAATTCTGAAATCCAGAAAAGCGCTTGAAAAACAATTTAATTTTTTGTGAGCCGGGTGCCAAAGCCGACTTGGCAGCGAGGTGGTATCTGAGCTGATGCGAAGTTATTTGTGGCTTTGTTTATCCTGCTTCGTGTGACTGTTGGTACGTTTTGATTTGGAAATTGCGGTGTGTTGCTTACGGGGTGCCGCTTAAAGGCACTGCAGGGCACACAGTAATGGAAAAGGACATAAACCCCGTCATCAAAGGCCCCAAATCCTGGATTCTGAACACGAGCGGCTCCAGCAGAAGGCACGTGACAGGTGCTGGCTGGTGTCGCCGATCTGTGGCCGGTCCCAGCCCCGCCGGGGGCTGTGGGCCACACACCAGCTGTCCCCGGCGGAGAGAGTGAGAGCGGCCTCGCACCTCCCCGAGGCGTCCCCTGCACGCGGCTGGGAGCAAAAGCGAATGAGCAGGGGACTCACTTTGCCACCATGGGGATCACAGCCGTGGACTGCGCTTGCCCTGCCCGCCGCCTGCCCCACGCAGCCCAGGACGGGGGTCAGAACACGCGCCCAGGCCTCCAGCACGCTGTCCCTGGTTCCAGAGCATCACCGGGGTCAGGGGCCCGGTCTGTGGCGTCTCTGGTTGGGCACAAGCCAGGTGCCGTCCTACAAAATGGCCTGAGCTGGGGCTTGTCTGCCCGAAGCTCGGTTTTTATAGGGTCGATTTTCGCTTCTCCTGGAAGAAGAGGGATGGATGACCGCGGAAGGTGGCTGGGGTGCAGCGCTCTCAGGGCATCTAGGTAAGAAGCAGGTGCTGCATTGTGGCCGCGAGGCTTTTGCTTTCCATGGAGGCTCCTCCTGCCCCGTGGCGTTAGGGGGACGTCGTCACGACAAGGGCCCCATCAGGGGTTCAAATGTGGGTTCTGTCGAACTGCCCTTGCTTCTCCTGCCCTGGACCTTGGCGGTGCCCCCGGGAGAGGAGGCGGGTCAGACGGATTCAGCGGGGAATTTTCCCAGCAGCCCCTGAAGACCCCGCAGGGAGGCAGGGATGCAGAAAACGGCGAAACGCTCACTGAATCCTTACGGAAACGAAACTGTGCCCTTTTGAGTGATTTTTGTTTTTAACTTTAGAAACCTGTAGCCTGAGCCCTGTTTGCACACCTGCGGCCCTGGGGGGTGGGGGGGGTGCTCTGGGCCACACCCGTGTTTCATTTCATTTGCCGTGTGTTTCCAGTTTTGCATCACTTGTTGGTATTTAACACGGAGAGCTTTTAGGTAAATGTCTGGAATCTAGGCTTCTCTCGAGGAGCATAGAGAATGTGACGTCAAGTCCAAGCCCAAATTTTCTGTGGCTCAGGTGGTCGCTGGAGCTTCCAACGCCGGCCCAGAACCATGTCTGCATCTGTCTTTGAACTAAGGTGTGGAATGCCCATACCTGCCTTCTGTTTCCTTTTTTTCCCCTTAAGTTTATTTTTTGAGAGAGAGAGTAGGGGGAGGGGTGGTGCAGAGAGAGATGGAGGGAGAAGATCCCAATCAGCAAAGAAAGAATCCACTGACAGCGCAGAGCCTGACGTGGGGCTCGAACTCACGAGCCATGAGATCATGACCTGAGCTGAACCAAGAGCCGGATGCTTAACTGACGGAGCCCCCAGGCACCCCCGTTTCTGTTTCCTCTTAATTACCTTAGCACGTGTCCCCTTTAACACCATATAACTTAACAACCTGAACGACCATCGAGAGTTGGCCGTTTCGCTGCATGAAGCCCCAGATGAACGTCCCCTCCTCCGGGATTTGGCAATCAGCTGGTCAGTTTTCTGGCAAGTTCCACAGCTGACAGCTCTGCAGAATCCAGGGTGCCCTGTGCTGTGTCCGAGGAGCTCTGCTATGGTCTCACCACCTGGGGTGTTTGCTGAGGCGGCCTCGGCCCTGGTCCCGCGGGCGCCTCTGCCCACGCGTCGTCCTCAGCAGGCCAGCGTGAGTGAGAGCGGGGGCTTTGCTCCGAGGTCAGACTCGTCACCTCTGACACATTCCGCTGGTCAAGCAGGGGAAACAGACCCCCACCGGGCACGCGGGAGGCGTGGCGGAGCCTTACCGCAGAGGAGCGCGCGGGTGCGGACGGGGCTGTGGCTGTGCCCTTGCATGCAGTCGGACCCCGTGGGCACTTGGCCGTCTGTCCACCCGCATTTCTCAGGGTCCGTGGGTGTGCGTTCAGCCTGTGGCCTTGGAGTGTGGTCATGCAGAAGCTGGTCGAGCCCAGGAGAAAACAGTCCCAGAGCTGCAGGGAGGGAGTCTGATAACCGCCAGTCAGGTTTTCCCCTTCTTGTCCCTGATGCACCCGTTCTCTCCCTTGACCTCCGGCCTCTCACCCGGGGCTCTGTTACGTGGTGGCCGGGGTGTTTTGTGTTCCCCACCCGAGTCTCTCTTGCTCTAAGTGTGCGTTTCTGTTTGGTCTTCCGTGCGGAGAGGGGACGGGGCACTTCCTCACATTCCATCCCTACGAGCTCCATCATTCAGGATTTTGCTGTAAAATGGTTACATTCTGTAGAAATCCTAAGACACGGTTTGGGTTGCAGCCAAGGTCCGTGCGTCAGATAAATCCAAGATACGACCACAGTCGTAAAATGATGCACCGAAGCCGTAAGCCCCTCGAATCACTTTTATAAGAATATTGTTCTACTATAAGGTAAGAATAAATATGTTACATTTTTATTATAAAAGAGCACCCGTTTACTAAAAAGCGTATACACAACACATAAAAATCTAATTCCGCTCTATCATAAATATCGCCGCTTATATTGCTGGCTGTAAAGAGCATTCAACGTTTAATTAACAATAATTTTGAGAGTACGTGGACTTTCCTTCTAAATGGCAAAGCATCACTTGTTCATCTGAGCCCTGGCTGCCTTCTTGGCGTCTGCACAGGCTTCCTGGAGTCCCGGGGACAGTGACGGCCACGCGTGCGGCGGGCTGTGCCCGGAGCCCTCGTGCTGACCCATTCCGCCCCTTCAGCATGCCACGAGGCAGGCGCCGTCATTGTCCCTCAGTTATAGATGAGGAAACAGAGGCACAGAGCGGTTAGGAAAGTCCCCACGTGGAGGTGGGGCGTGAGGTTAACGCAGGCCTCCTGGCTCAAGAACTCGGCTCTGGGCTGAAATGCAATATTGACACATATGCGTGGGGCCCTCCTCTCTCTGAATATTGTTTAACAACCAAAAAATAATCATTGTAATTCTGTCCGGTCGTGAAGGGCTTTGCTATTAGAAACGGGTCAGCAGGACTGCACTTGCCTTAGCGGCGACGTCGGGGGCATGAACAGATGACGCACGTCAGCGGAAGTACCACCCGCAGCTAGTTAACAGAGGGAGAGCCAGGAATCCGAGGATGCTTACGTCCCCTGCCCCTCCTTCACCCGGGGCGTCCAGGGCAGGGCCGAGCTGGCCCATCTGGTGGCCACGGGCCCTGAAGAGAGGGTGAACGTGAGGTCAGAGGGGTAACTGGCTTCCCCAAAGCCACACAGCTAACTTACGTTGTGCAGAAGGGTTTGAACCCAGCTCTGCCTCTGCAGCCTGCACTTCCCCCCGCGGCAGATCATCTGGAAACACACTCTGCGCCCTGGAGAGAGGAAGGAAGACCCAGCACAAAGGGAGACCCGTGGGTCAGGGGTAGCGTTGGACGGCGTGTGGGGCCCGGATCCTGGAGTAGGGCCAGGCGACACCTCAGCCGACACTCATAAATGAGGGAAGAAACAGTGGATTTAAGAGTCGTTATGTTATGCTGAGCGAAATAAGTCAGGCAGAGAAGGGCAGATACCATATGTTTGCACGTATAGGAGGATTAGGAGGAACTTAACGGAGGAACAAGGGGGAGAAGAAGGGGGGAAATAGTGGGGGAGAGGGAGGGAGGCAAACCATGAGAGACTCGTGAATGCCGAGAACAAACTGAGGGCTGATGGGTGTGGGGGGGGAGGGGGGATGGGCATGGAGGAGGGCGCTTGTGGGGATGAGCACTGGGTGTTATGTGGAAACCAGCTTGACCATAAACCATTAAAAAAAAAAGAAGTCGTTGCAGAGGAAAGAGACAGCGGCTTTTGGCAATTGGGGGCGGGGGCGGCATGGTGGGTGGCTCTGCTATCTTTCCCTGGATGGTGACTGCAGTGCACGTGTGTGTGTGTGTGTGTGTGTGTGTGTGTGTGTGGTCACGTGATTTCCCACTCCACTCAGTGCCTCGTGCCCTCGAAGGCCGCGATGTGCAGGACGTGGACAAAGGAGGGCCCGGGAGCTAACATGGGCGCGGGCGCCTGGCGGCCTCTGCAGACCCAGCTCACAGGCGTGTACACCTGTCTCTCCCCCCCCTTTCTTGGCAGGACTTTGTTCACCTGGCAAAGAGACTGGCCAGCGACCCTGCGCTAGAGAGAGACATCGTGGCCAACGGGAGGGAGTATGTGAGAACGTACCACTCGTGGCGGGCGGAGAGGCACACGTATCAGCACCTCGTCAGGACCCTGGGGGGCGGCACCCAGGACTAAGGGCGCTCGCCTGGTGCCCTGGCACCCATGTGCGCTGCCGCCAGGTGCCGGCCCTGGGCAGACACCGAGACAGGCTCGGGCCGCGAGCCCCCGGGACTAGTCACACCAGTGGTACCGGAGTCCTAGGTAAACAACATCCGTTCTAAGGCAGAACCTTTTCCAGAACCTGCTTCCAGATAACATCCCAGGCGTGTTTACCAGATCGGAGACGCGGGGCCTCCTGGGCGGGGGCGGGGACGTGAGGAGAGAGTGCATTAGACCCCCGTGTACCACACAAGCCACCCCAGTGCAGACGCTTCCCTGCGGGTCTTCTGAGGACTTATGACCCATCGTTGTTCAAAAAGCAAACACTAAAATGACGCCTGTCCACAGAGAGGAGCCCTGGCCGTGTGTTTAACGTGCGACAGAGTCCACAGCAAATCCGGGCCCTGCAGGTGCGTGGACGGGGCCCCGGCTCGGCAAGCGTGCTCCTCGGGGCACCCGACACGGGGCTGTGGGTGAGTCCACGTGCGGCACAGCTAGCCCGTCAGGCATGTAACTGAAAGGCAGCAGACGCTCCCTGGGGATGCGGCGGTCCACCCGCAGGCGCCCCCCCTGCCCTGGGTCAGATTCGAGCGGGACTCGGGGGCCCGGTGCTCATAGCCTGGAAGGTGCTGGAGCCTGGGTCTCCAGGGTCGGCTCAGGTCCTCCCTCCCACAGCGTCAGGGGCCCAAGGTGGGGGCACAGCGGGTCACCAGCTTCCAGCCGGTGCCAGGACCCGCCCTCTGGTGACGGCACCCAGCTCAGCAGCTGGGAGACCCGGTGTAGCGCATTTACTCACGTGGAGCGTCACTGGAATGACATCCTGGCCACACCAGCACGGCCTCCCCGGGCCTGGTGCTTACTCTGCTTTGGTGGCTTCCCTGGCCCCTGGTGGGTGTTGAGTCACTGCGTCCGGGGAACACTCGGGTACAGTAAACGGGGTGAAGAGTCACACTGCGTCCTGGGAGGCAGGAAGCGGTGGGTGTTGAGGAGGTAGAGCGCCCTTCGGAGCCCACACCACGCGGAGTCTGGCTGGCTGGTGTAGACGCTGGCAGTCCTGGGGGGCGAGTGGTCGCCAGCATCACACGTGCCTGGGGCCCCACCCAGGACAAATGGACGCAGTTAGAGTCTGTGCCATGTGACCCGATGCTCCTCGTTCCCTCGCTCGGAGCAGAGCCGGCAGGCAGCCACTCCCCGAGGCTGGGGCTCGCCCTTGTGACCCCCCCAGCGCTGAGGCTCCCCGAGCGGGCACAGCAAGGAGGGGACACGAGGGAGAAGCCGAGCCCGAGACAGCCCCATCCGAATCTGGAACTGGCAGTGCCCCTTAGAGAGAGCCGGGTGGGGGCTGGGGCCGCCCAGCGATGCTGCTGCTTGGAAAGCTCTGGTTGTCCGGAAGCTTGAACCCACTCCCTGTGGGAATGACACCATAGATGCTTGATCGCACCGTACCTGAACACCATAGGTTTCTATACAAACATGCTCACAAGCTGGATGCACTTTGGGGATGGGGGATGGGCGTGTTTCCAAATGAATGCAGTGTGACAGCTGCTGTGCGTTCGCGTCATTCGGCAAGAAAGCGCCCCCCGCCCCCACCCGAGAGGTGCCGAGGCTCCAGAACCTCATTAAGAGCAGTTTCAAACACAATCACTGTTCTAATGCCCAAGTGTGGACACAAAACAGTGCTTTTCCATAAACTTCGTAGATGATTCCACTTTCACACTCAGTTAACTTTATGCTTAAACATCTTGTGTATCGTTCTCAAGTTTGCTGACGTACAGGTTCGAACGACGCCAGGAGTAAATCTCCAGGCAGAGACCAGACTCCGCAGCCTTCCAACACGGAGGGAAAGTGCATTTTAAGGAAGCATCGTGCGATGTAGCAAAGAGGTACCGCTTCCTCACGGCCTCTGGTCCCACGTCAGCTGGCGCTTCCAGCTTCTCGGTGAACTTCCCCCTTCCCCTTCCACGCTGTTCTGGAAAGGCTCGGTGCCACGGGGCCCTTCTGATCTGAAAGGTCATGTGTGTTCGAGGTTTACAAATGCAGACCGTGTGGGCTCTCCTGGGAGCTGGTTCTTGGTAGCTGAACTTGTATTTGTCATTGATCTGGAGCTTTCTACCATGTGGGGCGAGTGGCTCTGAGGCATTTTCCCGATGAAGACAGTGTCTTCTTCCTCTCACCCCCAGTTCCTCTTTCCTGGCCTCTCGCCCCACCCCCACTTCTCCTTCCCGACCCGACGACCTTGGAGGGTCAGGGGGCTCGTCTGGACAGACCTCCCACCCTAGTCAAGCCACCTTTACGTGAGAAGCCACTTCTTTTTTTTTTTTTTTTAAGTTTATTTATTTGAGAAAGAGAGAGAGAAGGAGAGAGGGGAGGGACAGAAGGAGAGGGAGACAGACAGCCATGAACTGTGGGATCATGACCCGAGCAAAAGCGGGGTGCTTAAACAGCTGAGCCACCCAGACGCCCCAGGGACGGGCCACTTCTTCTTTTTTTTAATGTTTCTTCATTTTTGGGAGAGAGAGGCAGCATGAGCAGGGGAGGGGCAGAGAGAGAGGGAGACACAGAATCCGAAACAGGCTCCAAGCTGGCTGTCAGCACAGAGCCCAACACGGGGCTTGAACCCACGGACCTCGAGATCATGACCCGAACCGAAGTCGGACACTCAGCCGCCTGAGCCCCCAGGCGCCCCAGGGACAGGCCACTTCCTGTGGTCCTGAGCCTTGGCTTTTAGAACTCCTGGTGCCCGGGCTGCATGGCAGACCAGTCCCATCGGATCTCGGGTGCGGATGCGCCCGGCCTGGGGCTTCCCAGCCCCCCGGCCCGCCCGCGAGAGGGACACCTGCAGTCACAGATGCTCCATCTGAACCGGGACCAGAATTCCACCGGAAACAAACATCTAGGAAGGGGCTGGACTGTGACTTTGTATTGAAACATGAATCCAGAATTAAGAAAATGGGTTAGATTTGCCTTATGTTGAACATGATTTATTAACATGGATAGAACTGAAACTCTTAAGCGTAGGGCCGGGACATACTTTGCACAAACGGGTAAAGCAAGCGTGAGAAACCCCAGGACTTTGCCCGCGTCCCCAGAGCTTCTCCTTCCCGTTGGTCTGCGGCACCTGCCCCATCAGCCGCTTGGTCCCAGGGGCCCTGACTGAGGGTCGGGTCCCGCCGGCACTTTCACCTCCCGAATCTTTCACAGGATTGTGCAGTCGTACTTTTCAGTTGACTTCCAGGGGTGTGGGCCCTTAAACACTGTGACCGTGGAAGAGTCAGTAAGATGGACTGACTTTACATGGGTACAGACAGAGAGCGATGATGTCACTTGGTTGTGAAAACTGGTGTGAGCGGGGACAGGTGTATTGCTTCTCGTTCAGGTACAGTGACCAGGCACGCGTGGGGCCCTCGGGGGTTCAGGTACAGGGACCGGGCACGCGGGGGGCCCCCGGGGGTTCAGGTACAGGGACCGGGCACGCGTGGGGCCCCCGGGGGTTCAGGTACAGGGACTGGGCACGCGGGGGGCCCCCGGGGGTTCAGGTACAGGGACTGGGCACGCGGGGTGCCCCCGGGGGCAGGGACGTAGACCCTCCTTCCTCTTGCTCCTCCACCCTCAGAACATGACCGCCTCTCCCTCACGATGCAGGGGGCTGCCCCACGCTGCCATCACGCCTGAATTCCAAGCTGCAGGAGGGTGGAAGGAGGGTGGGAACCGACCTTCCCTACTGCCTTTCCTTCAGGACGACCCTGACCCCCCGGCGCACACGGTGTCCCACACCCGGTTTGCAGGGGACATTCGGAAATGCACCCTTTACTCCGAGCAGCCGTGCGCCCAGCTAAACACCAGGGGTCCGTCCTTCAGCAGGGCACGCGGGGTGCAGGGTGGGAGCCATCGTGCAGGTGAGGCGGCCGCCGGGACGCCCTGGTTGACAATGTGCACCGGCTCAGGCATCCCACTTGTTTCTAATCGCTCGGTGCCTTTAATGCCAAGAGAATGTTTTCTGCCAGGTTCTAACCGACTCTGAAGACCATCCAGACCCAGCTCACCTTCTCCCCAAGATCTCATCTGTATACCAGCTCTCAGCTCTCGCAGCGTATCGATCCGTGCCTTGCGCCCCGCAGCTCCTAAGTTAAAGAACACGGGCTTGCGCCTGAATCTCCTAGAAGGTTCGCCCGTGTTGGGTGGAACACCACCGTAGAAGGCACAATAAAATGACTAATTAGGTATATGCAATGCCGGCCGTTCCAACGTTCTCGTGTTAGCCCTGGGTGTGTAAGCAGGTCACTGTCCGTGTTGGAAGGTCTCGGGAAATGGGAATCTTTTCTGAAGGGGTCACGGGTCAGTTTAGCTCAAACAAAGGAAGAGTTTCCATCAAAGAGAAGATACGGTGAAGTTCCTTCTTGCCTAGGGTTTAGGCTCTATAAATAGTGTTTAGAACAAGAATCTTGCGTGGCCAACGTGACCGGCACAAACTGCCCAGGAATGTGGCACGTGTGGCTGTGTGTACAGAGGCCTGCGTGTTAAGTCCCGCCCCCGGGAAGGTTGTAGAAGCGCCCCGTGAGGTTAAAGAAAGCTGACCTCTCAGTGTCTGGTCATCGAATGCCAGATTTTAGACGGAGAACTGAGTCCTTTGCAGGAAGTGGGGAAAGCCTCCCCATTTTCCGGTGGGGGAGGTTTCACTGTTTCCTTTTCTTGTTGCTTTGTTTTAAGTTTATTTATTTTGAGAAAGAGAGAGTGAGCAGGGGAGGGGCAGAGAGAGAGAGAATTACAAGCAGATTCTGCACTCTGAGCTCAGAGCCCAACACAGGGCTCGAACTCCCATCACTGAGATCATGACCTGAGCCAAAATCGGGAGTCGGGCACTCAGCCGACCGAGCCACCCAGGCGCCCCTGTTTTCATATTAGCCACGCAGCCAAGCGTTTACGGGAATGTGCTGGGGCCCAGGCAGGGATGCGGGCGGACAGACGCCGCTGCGGGCACTCGGGGTCGTGGGGGACTTGGGGTCAGAGTCAGGGACTACGCAACCTACAGACGGCGAAGCCCCGACCGTGTGTCGGAAGGGAGACGGCGGCCGCGCGGCGTCTCAGAGAATCTCCGACTCCGGGGGACTTCTGGTGAAAACGATTACAAATAAGGTTCCGGGGTGGAGGGGGCTGAGATAAAAGGAATGACTTCATCTTCATCTGTGGCCGCGGTCTATTTTAAAGAGATTATTTTACGATCCACCTCTTTCAGACTCATAAATAGGTCTTAAACATCCAGGCTGAGAGAAACGTCTTTCCAGAAACTCGCACTATTCAGCCAAATCACAAGAGCTTTTGTCCCTGAGAAGGAAGAATGAGGCTTTCTCGGCAGAGGCCCTGAGCTCGCCGTGCACGTCCCACAGGCTTGTGCTCCATTTACAACGGATTTTCTTCTTTAGCGTCTAGCGTCAGAATGTCTCAGCGTTTGCCCAGATCAGAGAGGTCGGCCAGCAGGCGTCCGCACGGAGCCGGAGGCCGGGGCCCCGTCCTACTACTCATAGACTTGGCTTTTCCGTGCTCGTTCTTCCGTTTCAGAGACGCCCGGAGAAACCGCTTACGAAGTCTCGAGAGCTGCTGATTTCAGTCCACGAAGGCTTCCTTTTCCCTCTTCACTTCTCTGGCCCGTGGCCCCGGGTCTCCAGACGCGTTTAGGGGCTCGGCAGGCATAGAAACCAGGATGGGAAAGGCGCCTGCGTTTGTGACTTGAACGGTCTTGTGACCCCGGTTCTGTCGCTGAGCGTGAACGCTGGGGGAGCCCCCGTGTCCCGGCAACAGGGACCGTCCCCCGAGCTCCCGGGAAACAGCAGAGGTGAGGGACTGCTCCCCGACTTGCGTGTTCTGGAAAGGACTTACCGCCCAGGACCTTGTCCCCGCACGACTCGGGTGAACTCATGGGCGCCCCGCCAGCCACAGACCCCGCCAATCCCGTCGGTCTCGCCAGCAGTCAGCCCAAGTGCTTTCCCCGCCAATCAATCCAAAAACGCGCCTGCTCGCCAGCCCGTGTTCAGGCTCTTCCCCGCCCAGGTCTCCCCGGAGCCAGCAGACGCCCCCACCCCCGGCCACTTCCCCAGTCCCTTCCTCTCCAGCCTCGTGGGCTCCTCCCCACAAGAGAGGAGCCCAAAACCACGAGATGCCTGCCCTCCCACGGGCACGGTGGCCTCCCGGTTGTGAGGACCTCAGGCATCCTAGGCGATGAAATCTCTTTGCTCAGCAGGATTTACTTGCCATCAGTAGTATCTTCTCCGCAGTCACTCTGTGATTTCATTCCGTCTCCCTCTTCCCTGCCTGCCTGTCCCGGTCACTCTCTGATGGGACACGGGACCGTCCCCACGTCCCATCCAGCAGTCGTCAGCTACACGCCGAGGAATCTCATTTGCATGGGGGTCGGACAAGCCCAGGTCAAAGGGAGCTGAAAAAAAATATGCTTCTTAGGCACATGGATTTTCTTGAGCTGAAGACCACTGAGAATGACCAGGGGCAGAGAGAAGCCTTCTGGACCTTCTCTTATCTGACTAAGAGCAGACACTGGTGAGAAAAGAGCCCTCCCATAAATCCCCCTCCCTGGGGAGTTTTACAGCCTCGGAGAAGGCGGAAAGGCGAGGCCAAGTCGGTGCGCACCGAGGAACTTCACTCAACAACCCTTATCTACCGTGAGTTTCCCTGTGTTCACCTTCCTGCATTGACCCCACAAGCTCCAAACCCTTCCCTCTGCCTTATCACTGCCCCTTGTTAAAATGGGTTTTGTCAAAGTCTGCAGGGCTGGCCACCACTCTGGGGGTATTCAGTTCGTTTCTGTGAGTCACCCCCCCCCATATGGGTAAGGAATAAACTTTCCTCCTGTTCACGGGACTTGGTTTGCAGGCCCCCAGGAACAGAGCCTACCAGAGACTTTCCTCCACTCAGTTTTAACATCAGCACGTATTTTGAACGAGGCACATAGTTATAAGAATTGTTATTTTTTGCTAAGTAATATGGAAATGGAATTTTGATCAACAAGACTTAAATACGATAGGACTTTATTGTTTCGAGAGTGTTCTTTAAGTAGTTTGGGAACAACTATTCTTCAGTGAACCTCCTAAGTTGACATTCTATCTTTACGCAACTTTTTTTCCTAATTTTTTTTTAATGGCAGAATAATATACCAGCATATTAACTGATAGCAACATACATTTGTGCTCGTACACACACGCTCGTACTTCTTCATGCAAATGAGGCTGTTCTGAGCTTATTACATTTGGGGATGTAGATGGGCTCAGTCACATCATTGGCTCTCAGTTTCCGAGAAGGCTTTTGAATTTCCTGAGAGAGAAAACAAATCTTGCAACATGAAGCTTTCTGAATCGCAAAGCAGGCGTGTTGGAGGAGGAAGGTTTTCACGGTCAAGGCGCAAGGCCTAGATGAGTATCAGAAGCAGACTCCTGAAGGAGCCGAGGCACGCTTTACTGACCAGATTAGCAAGAAATGGATGAAGAGCCAGGTGATGGGGAGCTGAGCCCTGCCCCCCCCACCCCCCCGCCTGGGGCAGGCGCCAAGTTCAGGAACCCTCGCCTCGCAGAGCTCTGGCAGTGTGTGGGCCCCGGCGACGTTCGAGCAGGAAGGACGTGACCTTATATAGCACCTGTTCCAAAATACACGCATTAGCAGAACATTCCGGGGAAGGCGGGGAGGTAAAACCAACAGACCTGCTGCCACTTAAAAGATGGGATTTTAGGGGCTTCCCGGTGGCTCTGCTGGTTCAGCCCGACTCTTGGTTTCAGCTCAGGTCATGACCTCACAGTTGTGAGATCGAGCCCCACATCGGGCTCTGTGCTAAGCGCAAAGCCTGCTTGGGATTCTCTCTCCCTCTGTCTCTGCCCCCTCCCCTGCTTGCACACTCTTTCTCAAAATAAATATACTTAAAAAAATTTTTTTTTACCCATAGTCCCCAGGAGGAAGGGGCACGCCGGGGCCACGTGAGAGCCGCGGGAAGGGGGTAGGTAGGGTGGCAGCCTGGCCGGTGTGAGTCGCCTTCGCCTCTGGGACACGGGACCGTCCCCAGTGGTCCGGGTCAGGCCGGAAGACAGTGCCCACATACGGACGTAGGGCTGATGTTAAAACCTCAAATTTACCAAAGTGAGAAACCAAGTTAACACACCATCAGGGGCTGGGCGGGGGGGGGCGGGGGGGGTGCTGAAACGCCTGAGTTGAGGCCCAATATCCAAGGTACTAAGGTTAATACCAAATGTTACAGCTCAGTCTGCCCCAGACGTGATCCTGAGTGTCTCCTATTGATTTGAACCCCACAAAACCCCCAATATTGTTACGATTCCCACTGTACACAGGGGGAAACAGAGGCGTGAGGGGGCAGAGGAGACGTGGAGGGACAGGCGTGCCTGGAAACGGGCAGGTTTGCGCAGCAGCGGCAGCATCTGACTTGCAGCCGAGGCTGTGAGGCTTCCTTCTTTCTGCCTCCGGGGGAGGCCTGGGCCTCTGTTCCCTGGAGGCCGCAGACAGACCCCCTCCGCCTTCTCCGGTGCGGCCCGAGCCCCAGAGAGCTTCCTTTCTGGGGGGCCGAATCCTGGGGTCATCTGATGTGGGCTCTAAAGGCCCAGCCCCTCACCCACCCCAGACGGTCCCCAGAACGTGGGGCGGAGGCCGGCCTCCGGACAGCCTCGCACATCTGCGACTCCCTCCGCTTCCCGTCCTTGTCTCCCAAGGCAGTCTCCATGTCGGGTCTGCTCCTGGGGACCCAGCCTGGGACGCTTCTGGAAGGCTAACACTGCCCCGAGTATGTGCCCCGGGAAGTCTGCAGCCACCACGGACGACTTCCCGGCCCGAGGACAAGCTCTTCTTGCTCAGAGTGTGCTCCTCTCACTCTGGGGACACGGAATCATCCCGAACTCTCGTTCAGAAAAGTGCCACGGGAAAGGCAAGGCCTTGCTTCACCGGCCCCACGCAGGGAGGAAATGAGGCAGAACTCGGTGGGGCCCGTGGCATTGGTGACATTTTAAAAAATTGTAAAATAAGATCAGGTAGAGCCATAGACGCTGTGATTGACTTCTCTAAATCAATTGCATAGCAATTAGGACAAAAATCACTTTTTAATGTCTGATTTTGCAGATTTCTACGTGTCTGAGTCCTAATCAGTAATATATATATTATTGCTAATAATATATATAATGTACAGTCTCTTCCTGGGGCTACAATCAGTTGGTCCAGGAATGAACATTTGATCCGAGGAAGGCAATCAAAATCTTTCTCTGCAAATTCTGAGCTGGGATGAAGAGGGAAATATGCAACGAATTTTCCAGAAAAGAGCAGAATGCAAAATGGAGAGAGAGAGAGACAGGGACAGAGATGGAGACAGGTTTTTTTTTTTTTTTTTAAATGTTCAGTTCCCAGGTCCCGGGTCCTGGCTGTCCACGCTATAGTTCTAGGCCTTTGGTCCAAGTGACACCCTTATCTTTAAAACAAATTCTCTTTTCATCCTCTGTTATTTTGGGTTGAATGAATGAGAAGAGGCCGTTACCCCAGACCGCTAGTGCTCCAGGCTGACTGGGAGACTGTACTGCTTCTGGGACGAGGCACTGGTGGGTCACGTTTGAAAGCTCTAACCTGAGCTCAGTCAGGCTTAGCAGTGGGTGGGTCACCATTCACGGAGTCCGGGGTCTGGTCCAGACCAGGGGCTGAGCACCTTCAACCTCTGTTAGAGCTGCCGGTATGGACCCTCCCACTGGCCTGGAGACGTCCAGCAAGTGCACTCTCAGTGGGTGGCACAGGATGCCAAATTCATGCCCACATCTGCCCTCTCCTTGCCTATCACCAAGCCCTGCTCTTGCTCAAGGAGGCGACGGGCCCAGTTTAAAGCACAAACCGTGAGTCCAAGTTGTAAGTGGAATTTTCCGGGTGGACACTACCAGACACAGATGCCTTCCACCCTTAACCTCTTCCCCTTGTGTTCAGAGCTCAGGCACAATGGCTGGAACCCCAGCAGCCGCCTTGCAAGCATGAGGACGGTTGGAAGACGGCAGCTGGGATGTTCTTGTAGGATATCTAGAGGGTCTCTTTCCACGGCCACAGTAATCCTTCTATTTAAAAAAAATTCTGGGGGCGCCTGGGGGGCTCAGTCGTTAAGCGTCCAACTCTTGGTTTCAGCTCAGCTCATGATTTCACCGTTCGTGAATTCGAGCCCCACGCGGGGCTCTGTGCTGACGGTGCGGAGCCTGCCTGGGAGTCTCTGTCTCCCTCTCTCTCTCTGCTCCTCCCCTGCTCTCTCTCTCCTTTCTCAAAATAAACAGTAAAAAAAGATTTGTGTACAAGGTAAATCCTTGACAGCGTTCATTACGATACCTAAGATTTCAAACAACGCAAATACCCAGAAGTAACCAATTAATTATTATATGGTCATAAAACGGAATAATGTGCTGCCTTTAGAAATTATATCATAAATGATATGACTCGACAGGGAGATGTAGTCACCATAGAACGTAAAGTACGGTGTCGTTGTATTGACACTTACACATAAACATGCATAACCCAGAGCTTGCAATGATGCACATCCCTGGTTGGGGTGATGAGGTTACAGGTGAGATTTATTTTCCTGTGCATCTTTTCCGTGGCTTCCTGGTCTCCCAAAATGAGCATGTGGTACGTTGTTGCAGGTTAAAGATTGTGATTGTTTCTTTTAAGTGGAGGAAAGGAAGCAGGGAAATGCATCACAAAGCCCTGACTCCTCCGTCTCTCTCGGTCACTATTTCTCGAGTTCCCAGTAGGTCCAAACGCTGACATGCCGCACCTGCGTGTGGTTTCCGGGCTGAGGGCACGTCACGAAGCGAAGGGCTTCCTTCCCTCTTGTTTCTGGGTGTCTCACTGCAGCTATCTCTTCCCAAAAAAGGCTTGGAATCTTCATCAAAAGCTAAAATCATGCTTTATTTCTGTATTTCACGGGCTTCTGGTATAAGGCTGTCTTTTGATCTTCTCGGAAACAGTTAAAGAAAAGGCAGCAAAGCGGGAGCTGGGCATTAAAGTGGGCCGCGCACCAAATACGGTGTCCTGGAGTCCAAAGGTGAGCCGCTCACCGCCCACCCAGACCAGCACCTGCCTTCCCCCGCGAGGGATTTCAGGGGGAGACGGGGGCCACCCTCCGGGCACACGTGGCCAATGTACTTCTTATCCAGCTGACGCGAGCCTGAGCCGTTCTGTGACTGTCCAGTCGGTAGAGGACCCCACCCCGTGAAATCCCGGCATTCGGTGCGCTCGGCAGCTTGACGGCAGACGCTGGGGAGGCCAGCTCCCATCCACGGGCGCCCGGTGCCACCTAAGGACCTAAGGGCCTCTAGCCCCGGAGCACCGGGCTACCCAGGTCAGAGCTCTCAGAGCTTGACTTCCTTATGTGATAACCTCAGCCATGAGGACTGGAGAATCTCCAGGCAGGAGGCTTTAGTTTTCCCGGTGGAAGGCAGGGGTGATGAGCACATGGGCAGAGGAGAGCCATCTTCCTCCATGAGCAGTTTGTAACTCCAGCCAAGGCAGAAACACGCAATTAACAACTCGTTATGATCACACGCACAAAGCGTCATCCATCCTCGGACATTCTTGTCCTTCTGGCCGGAGCCAAGTCTCCTCTGCTGAGCAGTCAGGCTCAGAGGCAACGCTGTGCTCGGGCGAAAGCCTTTCCGGTTAATCTTCGCCCATAACATTTCCATGAAAAAATAAAGAAACGGTTTGTCAAAGGCTTGTCCCACGCGATGGAGGCTCCCATGTGGAAACCAACTATTTAATGCCTCAGCGGGAACCGAGACTTTTCCATTAAGTTGTCCGGTGCAATCTCATCATTCTGGGACGGAGCCCCCTTTCTTCCTCGCTTCTGGGTTGGACGGAAGCCAGACGCGAGGAAGTCCACGCCGCACCCAGGCGCGCCGCTTCACGGTCGGGGGAGAATTCTCAGCGCAGGCTCTCGAGATGCATTATTTACTAGTTTTCTCTTAACTGATTGGTGAGCTCCTCTCTCCGTGGTTTTGTTCTTTCAAAATGGACACTGGTTGACGACCCCAGGCCTGCCCCACAGTTCTGTCTGCTGTCTGTTCTGGTCTCATCCAGGTTTGCTTCGAACGGGATTCACTCATTCATCCACTCATCCGTCGTCCCCACAAGTAATTTTCAAGCACTCATTCTGGGCCAGGCCCTGCGGCAGACACGGGGGACTGTGGCCATGAGCCACGAAAGGCCAGCTCTCTGCCCTCGTGGGCGCTTATATTCTGGTGGGTGGAGTCAAACCGTATCCTGGCACAAATCAGTTTCTCAAAAGGTATTTCCTGGCAGTGGTAAGTGTGGCAAGGAGATAAAACAGGGCTGGAGTGTGACCGGGGTCTGGGCGAGCAGGGCGAGATTTGCTGGCATCGGGTCGGGGAGGGGACCTTACACTGCTGTGAGTGCGCAAGAGGCTGGAATCTAAGGTACCCAAAGCCTGAAGAGTGAATGCCAATGTCCTGGGGTAGAAGGGAGCCCTGGTGCCGGAGGAACGGGAGAGGTGGCCGCATGGGTGGAGCTCATGAGAAAAGCATAGAGGGAGGCGGGCGGTGGGCTTGGGTCTCGGGGGTGTGGGTCGTGGAAGCCCTGGCGGCACTGGCCTTTCAATTCCAAACCAGAGAATCCTGAGTAGGGAGGGGGTGACACGGTTGGACTTTGCTCCTGAGCAGAGGTGCACGGCAGGGAGCAGGGTGGGTGCGGGAGGGACCACAGTGGAGGCTTGTGGAGGAGGGCAGGAGGGGCAGAGAAAAAGGGACAGCTCAGGGTCCGACTGGCAGCTGGAGCTGGTGGGGTGTGCTGTCCCCTAGATGTGGGGGCACAGGGAAGGGAGCAGTCAGGGCGCCCCTGCTTCTGGTTGGGCAGCCGGGTGGGTGCAGCACCGGGAGGTGGCAACGCGGGTGCGGCGGGCGTGAGTGGTGCAGCTGATGCCTCCCTTCCCCCCCCTCCCGCTGACCACAGGACCTTGGCTCTGCTAGGGGCGCACCTTCCCCAGGTGGCCGTCCACACATCCCGGCTTCCCCTGACCACACAACAAAGTCCTGGTCCATCAGATAAAAGCGGCGCCACTGGGAGACACTTCCAGAAAGATGCCCTATGGGGAGCAGGCCCAGAGGCTCACTTTCTCCTTCCTGTTACTTGGGATGATGTCATGAGAGTCGGAGCCGCAGGGTTCATCTTGTGGCTTTGGGGTAGCCTGGATCTCCGATGAGGCGGGGGGTCGCCAGGTCAGGCCGGGGCTGCCCGCCTCTCAGCTCCTGGACCCCATCGTGTTTCTGTGGCCGTCACACTGTGTGCGCATTGTTGCCTTTGCTCCTCGCGGCTGCGTCCTGCCCGTGAGGGGGGCGGGGACGCAGCCACGGCCTCTAGATGACCCCCCAGAGGCGTCAAGTGGAGATTTACGCACACGCGGCTGGAGCGCAGGGCTCATCCATGAGTTAATTAGTCCTGATGCCGCGCAGGAGGGAAGCCGCCTGTGCAGAGAGAATCGCTCTTCACCAGCTTCATAAGATCAAAGAGCAAGGACCGTGTTTCAAGAAACGTTCCAAACCGAGAGTAACTGGGTCCCGCTTCTCCCGACGGGCTCCGCGTGTGCTCCCCAGGGGGCACCCCTGCGGCGTGCGGGCGAGTCCAGGCTGTGCTGGGGCCTCCTGCCAACACGCCCACGGTGGCCCCGAGGTTTTAGGGACGTGTCAGAGCCGCAGCCTGGCCGGGTGAGGCTGTGCCACAGGGTCTCCCTGCGCCGTGGCTCTCGGGGCTGTGACAGTCTCGGGGCTCATTCTAGAGAGAACCGCCCAAGGCAGTCACCACTGGGACAGCAGTACTTGCGCACGTCACGGGCTTCCCCACCGGCCACGTCGCCAGCCTGGTGTTGCGCGGGCATCCACGGAGCTTGCAGCCCGGCGCAGGGGTCGCGGGTGGATGCTGGTGACGCCCCAGGGCAGCGAGCTTCCCAGGGACCTGAGCGTGGCCCCCGGGCCCCACCCACCTGTCACAGCGGCCCCGCCTCCGCCGTGTGATGAGGACAGACAGGGGAAGCGTACGCCCCGAGGTCACACAGCTGAGTGAGGTGGGCGTGTGGGGCCCCGGCGGTCCTACTCCTGAGCCTCCCCGGGTCCTCCGAGTCGGAGCCTGTGGGTGGGGGGAGCCCAGGACCTGTGTTCTCCCGGGCTCGATGCCCCCGAGCGTGAGGTGTGTGGTCTGGTTGATTCCTCGGGGGAGGAGCAGGGCCAAGACCGGACCCCGGGCCCCCTGCCTCCCAAGGAAGAAGGCTGTCAGCCTCTGGGGGTCACAGGGCCCCTGTGGGAGCACCTGGCTGTCACCCGGCCGTCCCGGAGCAGCCCCTCAACAGCCGAGACCGTCACCCTTCACGCTACGATCGGTGTGCCGCTCCTCCGTGTGCAGCTGCTCTGTCCTCACCTGGGAGGCTCCCGCGTCAGGCCCGGCGGCCACGGCCAGGAGCCCCCGCCACGCGGGCCACCAGTCAGGCTGGGGACGGCTGGGGATGCAGCCCTGGCATGGGTTCCCGGCCTCCCTGCTCCTGAGCCTGCCTGCCTCCAGCCTCTGTGACCACCCCGCTGGCCAGGACCCCCCCCAGCTCCTCCACCCACGCCCCCACCCCCACCCCCACCGTGCACAGCGCCCTGCGCACACCTTGAAGGCCTGGCTCCTACATCACACGGCCATAAACACTAAGCGTGAGGGTGGGAGTGACTTCATCTTCTTTTTTAAAATTTATTTATTTATTTATTTATTTATTTATTTATTTAAGTCTATTTTGAGAGAGAGAGAGAAAGCAAGAATGGGGGAGGGGGAGAAAGAAAGAAGCAGGTAGACCCACGAACAGTGAGACCCTGACCTGAGCCCAGGCTCCTTGGCTCATGGACCCTCCCTCCGACTGCAAAGCCGGCAGCTCCACTTCTGACGACACCTCTGCTCTCCCGTGACCCGTGTGTCCCTCTGTGAGCACAGGGGACCCACTGCCTCGTCCAGGACAACCTCCTGGCTCCGGGCCCCGACCCTCATCCCATCTGCCAAGTGTCCTCGGCCACAGGCTGCAACATCTCCATCCACAGGCTCTGGGGGTTCGGATGGGGACCTTTTGTTGGGGGGGAGGGGACTCACATTCTATTTACCACACCATTTAAGTCAACAGCTGAGGACAGATGTCTGGACCTAACCTGGCTCGTCCACACTGCTGGACTCTGCAAGCCCGTTTGCGCTGGGCGTGCCCGTGAGTGTGTTGTTTTGAGAGACGAGCAGGAAACCTGGGTGGTCAGCTGCCCTTCCGCTCGGTGGGCATCTAGTAAACCCTCCAGCACACCTGAGACCACATCGCGCTCCGAGTAGGTTCTTAACAAGATTTTGTGGAATTTGAGTGAGAACAGTGACACCTTGTACGTTGCTCACCTTTGTTCTAGAAACCACTCTATTTTTAAATTTATTTAAAATTTTTAAAATGTATTTTGAGAGAGAAGGGGGAGAGGTAGGGAGAGTGAGAGACAGAGAATCCCAGGCAGGCTCTGCACTGCCAGCTCAGAGCCCAACGTGGGGCTCGAACCCACCCAGGAACCCTGAGATCATGACCTGAGCGGAGATCAGGAGTCGGAGGCTCAATCCCCTGAGCCCCCAGAGGCCCCGCTGTTCTGTTATATTAACACGGATCCACACATCCCGGAGGAAGGCAGGAGAGCCCCCTCTGGCTGTGCTGTTAATGTATCACCGAACTTCCATTTTCGCTAAGCCTGTTCACTCCTTCCCGTATTTTCAAGGTTTGCAGTCTTGAAATTAACTCCCAATGGTGCTCGGCTTCTAATTTCAGCTTCCGTAGATGACTTTCCCTGGCACTAGGAGCAGAGATTAAAATTGGGCCCGAACAGTAGGAATTTATCAGGTGTCAATGAACCATTTCCTGTAATCGCCCTCCTGAAAGCCTAATTGCTCTTTTCCACACTCGGGCTTTCATTAAAATAATCGGCCGAGGCTTCGGAGGGGAGTCCAGACAGAGGAGGTGGTAAGCCTGTAAATGCGGCCAAAGCGCCCGGCCGGCAAGCTCAGGGAAGGCCCTCCTCCCCACCCCTGGCCTCCTGACTTGCTTCGGCAAACAGGACGCCCCAGGGCCAGCGTCTTGCTCGTTTTGGGTCTGGAGCCAGGAAGGTCTGCAGGCTTCTGATCGCTTATGTGGGAACCTGCCCACTAGCCACGTGAACAAGGCCAGACTGGCCTGGGAGGTGAGCCCGTGCAGCCCCCGACCATCCGGCTCCCAGCTGACCCGGCAGGCAAGCCCAGGCGCCTGAGCGAGCCCGGCCGTCACTCGGTTCATGAGCAACAGTGATAGTAATCAGTCAGCCATTCAAATAAATTATAATCATAAACTATATCATATATTATAATCAAAAATGACAATAATAAGTGAAAATAAAAGGAACACCATGTCATTTGTATGTCACAGGCGTCTGGTGAGGTCTGTTATGCAGTAACAGGTCAAGAGAACAGAGGGCCAGCCTTTTGTGAGCTCCGCCGGCGAGGTCCCTGAGAATCTTCGAGATGCCACAGTGCGCTGTCAACATCTTCAAGCACCGTGCTTTTATCCAGTCCTTATTCAGAGGTCGTGATGCGATCTAACTGATTAGATATTTAATTGAGACATTTCAGAAGGAAATCCCGATTCTGACCTCTTTCAGGAGGATGAAATGTCTGTGGGTCTGAGTATGCGCTCCCCCCGCAAGGGCAGAGGTGCGCAGAGCTGACTCCGGCTGGCGGCTTCTGCGCCGTGCACGCCTCCCCCCTGCCTGCTTGAGTCGGGCCACCATGAGCCTGATTCTGCCGTCCGCTAGCTGTAACAGCAGGTGCACTGCTCAAATCTCTTTATGCCTCGATGTCCTCATCTGTAGGATGGGGGTCTGAAGGTAAGCCACCCTAAAGGCTTGTTGAGAAGCTCAGATCATCTACAGCATGCAAAGTGGGTTGTCCCCATGCCTCGCACCCTGAGAGCAATATGCAAGGGTCTTCCACTACTCACTACATTTATCTACTGCTATCATTACGTGTGTTGTCAGCCATGCCCTGTAGGTAGATGAGACCCAAGCCCTGCTCTGACGCCTTCCCACAGCTCTGTTTCCCACTCTGGCCCTGCACTGGGGGTCTACACCAGGACACAGAAGAGACGGCAGCTGGAAAACAGACTGGAACCATTGTGGGATTCCTAGTACACAGGTTTCCAACTCTCTGGTGAGGTTTTCCATAGACTGCGTGGCAGGAAACATTCCTGAGGCCACGTTGCCTTCAAGAAAAGCCCATGGGTGCCATCACTTTGTAGGACAGTTTGGCGGGAGGTACCGCTCCAGAACGGTATTTTCGCGAGTGCACAGACCGTCAGGATGACACGGGCCCAGAAGTGGTAACTTTTAAAAACTGATCGAATCTTTAAAAAAATTAACAAACACCATTTTCTCCCTTCCTTCTGCAGTTGCACGAGTGTTAACACATGTATAGATTCTGGACCCAGCAGCACAACCGGGGCCCACGGAATTCCCTCCTGGGATTTCCGTCCCTTTATGCTGCCTCCCGCCTGCCCGCCTCCGGGAGTTGTGACCGCTTCTCCATCAGTATCGTTGTCGGGTGGTTCTGTTTTGTTTTATTATTGAGGATAAATCATGCAGACATGGAAGGATGGCCTTTTGAGACTGGCTCTCATTTTCAATAATGCAAAATTGAAACTACCCTGAAAGTATACCCACCTATTTAAGTAAACAGGTAAGAACAGCATATGACATACCATGCAGCAGTAAAATAATAAGGTTGGCATATATGTGTCAACATGGATAAAACTCCATGACACACCATTCTGTAAAAAGTAGCCATTGGATACGCATGTTACCGTGTACGTGAACTCCCTCCCATACACCCAGGCTCTGCATACGTGCACACCAGACCGGCAGGAAGACCCCCACTGGATGAATGGGCATCTGTTAGGGCTGAAGTGCTCTCTGCGGACAGCCATCCCTCTACCTGCTGGCCTGCACCCATCCACTCCCCCGCCTCACCCCGCCCCCACTCCCAGCTCTGTGAGATGTTGGGATAGAGAGTCCCCAGCAAAGGCCGGTGTTCACGGCCTGTCTCCTTACCTAGTTTAGGTGACATGTTGTACGGTAATGACTAGACTCTTCCCACCCCCCTAACTCTCCTGGCAGGTGTTAGACTCACCCAGAAAAACCACCCCCAGCTACACCTGACCTGCATTTCCTACACGGCTACGCCCGGACAGGTAAAGGTGGGTGTTTCCTGCAACCAGTGTATGCGCCCACTGGGATCGCTGGAAATTCTCAGCTGGTAACCTGGTAGCAGATAATTGACTATTGTACCCAATGGCCGCTGGCACCAGAACCAGATGCATGCTGGCAGACCAGGTTTCCTCTGCCCCAGCGTGTGTAAAAGTTCCCACTGGCTGGGGAAGAAGGGACCAGGAGCATTCTGGGTACAGGATGGAGATGGAGATAATGAGTGTCTTCCATTGACACAAGCTAGAGGCCCCGAGAGAGCTGATTCAGGACCCGGGTTTACTTCTCCCTCCCGTCCAGGGAGGACGTCTGACCAAGGACGTCTGGCCAGTGGGGTGTCTGGTTTCGATTTGCAAGAGCAATCTCCAACACGGGCTTAAATAACGTGCCAGAGTGTAAGAGCCCAGGACGTGGGAGAGTCGTGGTGCGTGGAAGTAAGGCTGCCCGCTCTTGGCTAGAGCAGGATTAGGAAGAAGTAAGTGCACTTTGCTCTCTGGGCACTAACAGCCGCACACACCACCTTCTGGTAGGATGATGCAGGGATATGGTGCGGCTGACGCCCAGCTGGACTCTATGTTCCTGGGGAGGGTAATTGGGCCCGCGTGGTCTTTGCTGAATAACTGAAGACACATATTGCAGGTAAGCTGGTTCAGGGTAGATGGAGAATATCTCAACTAGGGCATCTCGGACAATGCCAGATCCCAGTGGAAGGCTCTGGAATGTGAATATGGGCAACGCCAGGTCAGGGCCGGGTTCAGTGATGTAACAGGAGTCAGGTTCGTGCTCAGGGAAGGTGCGTAGAGGGCATCCTCCACATGGTGACTCTGGGACCCGGGTTCTCTCTGTCTTGAGCTTCTGTCCCCCTTCGAGGCTTCTTTATCCAGCTGGCGGATGGGGAATGAGACCTGGGGGTTCTACAGGCCGGGCCTTAATTGGCACACACCGCTTCCGTGCCCAGTGCACTGACCAAACCTCAGGCATTTGCAAATGTAGCTGAGCTGTG
Organism: Hyaena hyaena; assembly: GCF_003009895.1. Lineage (NCBI taxonomy): Eukaryota > Metazoa > Chordata > Mammalia > Carnivora > Hyaenidae > Hyaena > Hyaena hyaena. Next base: position 531,735 of record NW_024080975.1, read on the forward strand.
TTCCCAAGAGGAAAAGAAACTGGGTTTTGGTGAGCCTTCGGCAGCGTGTGCTGCAGTCTCCAAACTAAACGGGTGAGTCTCCTTCCTATCCCTCACCGCCGGGTGGGACCACGGTCCCCTAAGCTCGCCGGTGTCGGAAGCAGGGGTGTGAGGTGGAGGGGACAGCGGCCCAGGAGGATGGAGGCACGTGGAGGGGGAGCGGCCGGCAGCCGGGAGGGCCCCCCGGTGAGTGCCGGCCCCAGAGGCTCTCCCTGATCACCTGTACGTGCGTCCCTTGCTGCTCAGACTGGTGCCGAGTATTTTTAGCAAGGCCACAAGTTCCCTTCAGCGCCGTAATTATCTCGGTCGGAGACGTCAGGAGAGTTTACAGTTAAAGACGAAGTTAGTCTGCCGCGAGCATGATAATGAGGTGCAGCCTGTGCTGTTTTCACGGCTTCGGAACAGAACATTCCTGTGGCCGCCTTTACATATGGACAGAGGACTCGATGGTCCTTCGGGGAACTGCCGAGACATAATTTCTCTTCAGTAGAGCAGGGCAAGTTATTCTGACCCACGCAGCTCACACCTCAGGAGGGAAGGGAATAAATCAGCACCCTGTGGAAAATCTACCTTCATTAGGCCCGGCTCTGATGAGGCCCCGGGGGCCTGGCTGGGCCGAAGGTAGCACACGGGCCGACTTCCCGAGAAATAAAGAGGAATCTGAGGTTATGTAAGAGGCTTTCTCGGAAACTGAGGGCTGTCAAAGGGAACACGGAGCTTGGAGGCTCGCAGGAAAGAAGTCGTCTGTTAGAATAAATGGGCTCCGAGAGAGGAGGCGGCTGTGCCCTAGAGAATATGCCGGGCAGGGATGGGGTGGGGGGAGCCAGCGCAGCATGGAGGCGGCCAGACGGGCACACACATATGCACATCAGTAAGACACGCAGTGGCGCCCACTTCTGGGGGGCACCCCATGATGACACCTCTTTTCACACTAACGCAGCCAAACACCCACACAAACAACCGCAGTAAGTGTGCTAAATGAACACTTTACACAGCTCCTCATTATTAGACCAGGAAATACTTTTGCTGCAGACCCATGAAAAAAGACGTCTGGATCGTAAAGATCTATTTTATGTTATTTTGGAATTGTGGGTGAGGGCTGGCGGATGGCGAGTGTGCACAGAAGCCCTTCGCACGGTCCCGGGCACGTTCAAGAACTCTGGAATCGTGCGGTACGTTGTAGGCATTGGAAAGTGGTTCAGAAGATCTCTCTGGCAATACCAACAAGAGAAATGGATTGAGGAGCGACAGAGACAGCGCAGAAGAGCACGGTGTAGCCTGAACAGGGAGGTGCCCCACCCACCCGCCCCCGACCGTGGAGGAAGCAGGCTGCGCGTGGTGGGAACACGTACTTTGGCATCGGATGAACTTACATGGGCCCCCACCCAGCACCTCTACGTGCGCGACCTTGGACGAGAAGCCTAGCCCCTCCCTGCCTCATCGTCCTCATCTGTGCCACGGAGGCGCTAAGTGGTCTCCCCTCTGGGGCCACTGTGATGATACCAGAGACCACGCCCCGTGACGGGAAGCCACTACTTTCGTCAGTGAGGACCAGGTGATGGAGACAAACTGCATTTGGGGAAAAGCACGTGTGCCCAGGGGACAAGTTAGGGAAGGAAATCTTTCCAAGGAACATTGTTTCGGCCACACTCAGGGAATGCAGACTCCTCACTGGACACACAGGCTCAGAGAGGGAAGGTGACTGGCCTGGTGTCACACAGGAAATCCTTCACTTAGGCCCCTGGGGCTTCTGTCTTCTCATTTCTGGTGCTGCCCTTTCCCCACCACATCCCTTTATTTTTCTAGTACAGGAGCAAACAAGCCCAAGTTTTTTCGGGACCAGTGTCGGCGTGAATTCAAGGGGAACGGATGTAATGAGCACAACAGATTGGGACCCCATTTACGAACATGTGACTGAGGCCGCTTGCACCTACGACGGCCAGCGGCCCGCAGGCTACTGCAAGGTACGCATCCAGGTCATGCTCCGAGATGCAGACAGATCTAGAATGCTCCGTGAGCGTGCAGTCTCTGGCCTTGGGTTGGAATTTAGAAAAGGCTGTCCCAACGCATTCCTGAACTTTACGATGCCACCAGGACCCGAAGGCTGGGGTGAACCAGTCAGAACGAGGTTATGCCCTGACTGCCAGGGACGCGTCCAGGTGGGGAAGGGAAGTCCGTGGGGTGAGGCGGAGCCCGGGAGATGGGTAAACAGGACAGACACCGCGGTGCCTGGTGCCTCATCGACATGGGGTCATTCGGAGAAGCATTTCCGCCTGCACCGCCCGTGGGCCTTACTGCGCCACCCATGATGCCCTCAGGGCCCACCCATAATGGTGTCAACACTTCGTTTCCTCTTGTGGACGAAGCCTATCCCGCTCTCGTCAGCCATTGTGAATAACACCACCGGGGGCTCAGCTGTACAGATGACTGTCGGCATCTCTGCCTTCGCTGCTGCAGAATCATTCTGGCTGCTCCCTTACCAGGCGCCGTGCAGGAACCCTCACAGCTGCCCCCGTAGGGGAATCCGGGGCACACAGCTTTTCTCTCTACTACTCATTCACCTTCTTTTCCTCCGAACAAGTACCAGTGAATTTGCTGAATTTGATTGTCCCTGCTTTACTTTGAGGGTCTTCTAAATCACTAGTGCTTCAGCAAGCCCCTTTTATCATTTCTGGAAGATTACATGCTCTTTTGTCACCGGGGCCTCAACTCAAGGCATTCCCTTCCCACCACTGCCCTCAACCCCCAGTGCGAATGTGCCAGCCCTGGGTGCCACCTTGCTGAGCAATGACGGCCGGTCTTACTGAGCCATGTCAAAATACTGGATTAAAGTCTCTCTTCCCCAGGAACACTCTGGCATCCACCTAACATCTAAAGCATCTTAACCGAAAGCAATTTCGAATGCGGGGATTTGTGGAATCTCTCAGCACCTAGATGGAGGGAGGATAATTTGAATTTGAGGACTTTTCTAGGTTAGGAAGCCACCTCATCACATGTGCCCATCAGCTGGGTGGGTCAGCTTTGCAGTTAGCAGCGCCTGCCGTCGCCCACGGAAGCTGCCTGCACCGCCCAGCCTGGTGGCTTCACCAGCAGCCCGACGGGTCCTGAGAGAGAGGCCGCTCTCCACAGCCGCTCGCTCCCGATAACAGCCGGAACATCCCCTCAAAGGTCATTTCTGTTTTCAAAAGATATGACATTTTTCTCAGTTGGTTAATGACAAGCTGGGGATGTGCGGTGTGTAGGTCCGTGGTGGTCGGATCAGAGAAAGGCCTATGGCTCCTATTAGACTCTCAGACCATGGGCGAGCGTGGGAGAAATATGCTCCTTCACGGGCTCGCCCCCCATCTGGCCCCCGGGAGTCACGGCTCGTGGCACTTAGGCGTCGGTTGGTCCTTTCCTCAGATGGCTCCCGGACCCGTGGCTGGCCGTCCTGCTTTCCTGGAGCGGTGAGTTTTAAATTATCTTTGTCCCTTGTCTGGACACCAGCAAATTGCAGACGCGGTGCTTACACGCCCCACCTGCAGGGGGCGCCCCTCTCTCCCGGCTGGCCTCCTGGTTCACCCCTCCGTGTCCATGCTCCACCCAGCACTCAGAAGCGCCCTGTACAAGTTGCAAACGAGACTCCGGTCCCACCAGGAGTTCTCCAGGCCGCCCCACCCAGGGCCCCGTCTCCTGCCCCAGCACCGCCCTGCGCCCCATCTCCCCCACCCCTAGTCACGCTGCACATCAGCTCCTGCGGTCCCCTTTCCTGTGATAACCAGCCTGTCCCTGCTCAGAGGGCTGGCTCCAATGTCACATGCTCTGGGGACACCACTTTCTCAAAACGGCCATCTACCCCAGGACTTTTCACGTATCGCTCGGTAGCACAATCAGAAATGACCTTGTCTGTTTACTGCTTTCCTCGTGTGCCGTGTGGCCCTTCCCTGCCCCCCTCCCCACGAGCGCTCCGGAAGAGCCGTCAGGCTGGTGAATCTGGGTTCCACACTGTGAACCCTGCCCAGCCTGTGGCAGGTGCTCGAGGGACACACCAGCGTGTCCCTGAGGTGCTAGACAATTACATGACACACGGTCTGTGAGGCTGGGTGTGGCCGGTGCCGAGCTAGGGCTTCGAGGACGTCACCCAGCTTTATGATGACTGACAGGTGCCACAGGGCGGCAGACGCTGCAAACTGGGGGCCTCTGTCAACCTCCCCTCTGAGCCCCAGAATGAGTTGGTATGGTTTTCAGAATGTTTTTAAAGATTGAGCTGGTATTAAAACATTGGAGGGTTTATGTTGAATCCTGGCTTCTAGATACTTCTCCACTCCCTGTAACCATTCCCCCCCGCAAATAAACAAATCTGCCAAGCCCAGACTCACATCCACATGGCACCCTCTGGCTGGCTCCGGGCCCCACCTGCTCCTTGTCACTGGGGATGTCTGCTTGCTCCCGCGGTCCCTGCCGTGGTTACCGCGTGCCAGCCAGTCCCCGGAGCACGTGAGTTCGTAAGGTACGTGGGGGTGCGGTGATCACAGCAGGAGCCTCGAATCCTAAGACGGGGCTGAGGCAGGGGACCCACAGTAGATGTGACATCCCCGACGTGAGGCAGGCCCACCGGTGGTGGATCGGGCTAACACGGCTGTGGGTGATGTTGGCCGCACGCTTGCCTCCCAGGAAGCTGACAGCCACCAGCTTTCTGCATCCATCCCGCCAGGGAGAGCGACTCTGCCTGTAAGTCCAAGCCTTCCGGCTCTGCTGCTGGGAGCCAGGCAGCGTCCCACACTGCCACCTAGCTCCCCGCGGTCAGCCAGGAGAGGGGCAGAGACAAGTGTGCGTCTGAATGCCGGACACGGGGAACAGGGAGCTCTCACAGGGACGCTGGTGCTCAATCAAGACTCCCTCCCGACCCCCGGATGGCCCACCAGTGCTCCGCACTCGGGGGACAGCTGGCCGCTATCAGCGCAGCGAGCCTGGGGCCTCCCTGAGCACGTGCGATGTGCGGCCCAGCAGTCACTCCGCCCAGGGCATCAGACGTGGGGAGCGGCCGCACAGCGACTGCAGTGAGCAAGCCGTGGGCTGGCAGGCTTTCTAGGCTGTCACGCTGGGCATGCATGTGGCTGCAGGATGAGGAAGTGGAGCGGCGGGCGTGACGGGCTTGCTGGGGGACTCTGAACGCCCGGCTGTGGAGTCCAAGGCTTTCTTCCTGTTCTGGGAGAAGGGCCGGGCAGGGGTGGGTGGGCGGGGGCTGGCTCCAAACAAGCCTTTCTTGCACCGAGTCTTCTACTGGGGCTCCTTGTGACAACTGGCCGGCGTTGCTCGGAGTTTCCTCCCAGAATCGGGCAGGGACGGTGGTGGGTGGTAAGGCGCGTCCCCGGAGCTGGCAGAGGGCTGCTGTTCTCAGGTTTGCCCCTAAAACCGGGGACTGAAGGGGGGCACTGTGTACAGTCAACAATTCTAAAGGGCTCTCGGTCCTGCCCCACGTGCTGCTCGGCCTCTGGACGCTCCCCTTCACGCTCCCAGGCGCACGCACCCCGTCTCCCTACCGCACGGCACTCGGGGAAGACGGTGCGGAGTTCCGCTTGTCAGGAAGGACGTCTGGCACTCTGCTTCTCTTTGGAGCTCTAACGCCACCTGGAGTGGGCAGAACGCTTCCGGATTTGTCCTGTTTTCACCCCACGGGGTGCTCTGGTCTCCTCCCAGAGCCATCCTGTCTGTGGTGGGACAAGTAGGTCCCCCCCAGATTCAAGTCCACTCAGAACCTCAGATGTGACCTTATTTGGGAACAGGGGCTTCACAGATGGAATCAGTTAGGGATCCAAAGACGAAGTCGTCTTGAACTTAGGGTGGGCCTTCAGTCAAGGACTAGGGTCCTTATGCGAAGAGGAGCGGCAGGAAGACACGTCGGGGAAGAAGGTCACGTGAAGAGAGGCGGAGGGAGGCCTGGGGCCACCAGGAGGTGGAGGAGGCAGGGCGTGTTGGGGGGACACGGCCCTGCCCCCACCCTGATGTCAGACTTGCTGCCTCCGGAACTGCAAGAGAGTACATTTCCGTTGCCGTCAAGCCACCAGCTTGTGGCCCACATTGCGGCAGCCCCCGGGGGCTAACATGCTCTGTGGTGGCGGGGGAAGTCCCGAGGGCCATGTGCTTATCACCCCAGATTGTAATTATTGGTCTCCCTCATTCGCCTTGGTTCTGGCCATGGCGAGTAGCTGGCAAGATTCGGAGCTTGATGAACGAGCGGGCAAGTCAGTGAATGAATAAGAAGCGGTGACTGCATGTGAGCAGGTGCTGGGTGGGGCACCGAGGCATCACCCCACCAGGAGCCCCACCCCCGCCGCCTGCGCTGGGAACACAGGGGGCACCCATCTTGCCTGCATTCCCTTGTCCCCGTTCCGTCCGGAGAACGACGTGTCAGATCACCAAGGCACCATGCCCAGAGCGGCCTCTTGAGGGCATTCGCCTAAAAGAAGTCCTGCCGCCTGCTGAAACCGTGCGAGGCCGCGCAGGAGGGGCAGGTGCCTGTTTGCACACGGGCGCTGCCGCCAGGCACCTGCTCACTCACCACCATCAGGCGATCTCTGTGGGGGCACAAAGGAGGCTGAGGAGGCGCCTCCACCCCGGCTCCCCGCGGACCCTGGCACAGCTGGACGCGGGGACCGCAAGGGCCACCCTCGCCGCCGCCCTGTGGCCGTCGGGTCTGCGCACACAGCGCCTGCGGCTGAGGCAGGAGAGCCCCGGGCTCAGTCCCCGATGGTGCTGTGTCCGTCGCTCTCGTGCTCCGCGGCCCCGGCAGCCCCGGCTACCGGGACGGAGCGGGTCGGGAAGGCAGGGGCTCCGGGGGTCCGGGGCGAGGCCGAGGGCAGGTGGCAAGGGTGGCCAGGAACCCGCCCACGCGTGGGCCCTGCGTCCGAGGACAGCCACGCGGCAGGACCCGCTGAGGGGGACGCGGAAGGGGGACACCAGTTTGCCCGGCTCGGCGGCGGCGGCGGGGACAGGGGGAGGCTTCAGGCCCGGGCGACACCATGGTGGCTGCCGCGGCCACCGGGAGTCTCTCTGTTCAGCTGAGGAAATGCGCCCGCGACCTCCTTGCCGGGCCGCACGACATCCAGACACCCCCCTTGGCTCGTCCCAGCCTCCCCGATTCTCCTTCCGGGAAGTCCCCAATCACACCGCAGCCCTGCGCCAGGGGGTCATGTGACTCGCGCCCAGCCAATCAGAAGATGGCATCCTCCGGGCCATCGTGATTGGCTCAGAGACAGACACGTGCTCAGCCGTGAGCCAATGAGGCTCAAGTCCTGGACATTTACCGGAAGGGCCCGGAAGGCGCAGAAAAGGAAGAGGAACTGGGCTCCGGGCTGCAGGAGGCGACCCGAGGGGCAAGGTGTCCGAGACGAGCTGGGGCGTCCGCGCCACGCGGGGCCGTGTCTGGGTGGCGCCCGCCCTGGGAGTTCTGCCTTGTGGCTCCGGCGGCCCGGGCTGCGTGGACGGATGCCGCAGGTGCATGCGACACCCGGGGAAGGTGGCTGGCGGGGTGGGGCCGGCCACCGTCCTCGAACCCGGTTCTGCGGAGACCGCGCGTCAGCCGTGTTTGGTCTGTGGCCCCTCCTTTTGGAGCTTCACACTCATCGGAGGCAACACTTTATCTTCCACGGACTTTTCCTAACACGGGAGGGGTCTCCTGCTTCCAGAAGTTTCTGGGCGGTTGATGCTTCCCGGTGACGTCTAGAGGCACGCACATTGCATCAATAGCTTCTGTGGGAGCTGTGTGTTTCAGGAAGATTTGCTTCCGGGAGGTGTGTCTGCAGACAGCTGATTCCATCCGTGTGATTTGTTACCACCTCACGGATTGGTTCACACCACCTCTGGAAGGTTAGGGGGCTCATCTTTGGGGTTCTTCCAGTGTTCTTTGGTTGTCAGTGACAGAGGTTGGTTTTGACCAACTTAAGGACGGAAAGGGGTTTATTAGAAGGTAACGGGAGGGATGCCTGGGTGGCTCAGTGGGTTAGGCATCCAGCTTCCGCTCGGGTCAGAGCAGCACAGCTGGGTGTGAGCGGTGCATCAGAGCTCTGTGCCTTGGGTTCTGTGTCTCCCTCTCTCTCTGCCCCTCCCCAGCTTGCTCTCTCTTTCTCTCTCAAAAATAAATAAACATTTTTAAAAATTAAAAAAATAAAGAAGGTTAAGGGGTACCTTACAAAGTAGAGTTGAGCTGAGAGTCTGGATTTAGGCTGCAGCAGAACTGGGGCAAGTCACAGGAGCAGAGGAGGCCTGTGGGGACAGCCCTTGGAGGGAATGTCTTGATTGATGGCTCCACCCACATCCAGTGGGAGGAAAGTAGCTCCCAGAGCGAATTCGGGCTGCTGCCACCCAAAAAAAGGTGAACAGCCAAACAGCACATGACGGCTGTGCCCTCGATTGCCCTACCCTTTCCTGACGGACACGGGGCTGTAGTTAGAGTATTGGAAGACTAGTAGAACACTGACCGACCGGAGAGAGGGAGCTACAGGGACACATCTGCCGGACACACCAGCTGGACAGCAGCCCCAAATGCAGGCAGTCCGGTTCCCCTCTTACAGAACCGTGTCTCTTCCTGAAGGCTGGAGAAGTCGACACAGCGACACTGGTTTCTTGTTTACCGTTTCTTCCTCCTGTCTGCATTCTCTGGGTAATTTCAGAACCAGCCTGTCGAAGGGTATGAGCGCCGGGTTAGGAATTCTGACACTGTCGTTTCAACTCCCCTTCTTACATTGAGCCCCACGGTTTTATTTGGGCCTCAGACTTCCCATCGTGAAACCGCGGCTGTGGTCCTTTAAATCTGACCGAATCCGACGATGGTTTCTTAGACTCCTCCTCACCTAGCATCTCTCTGTGACAGATGACAAATTCACTCACTGTCAGAAAGCAATGTTTCCTGAGTAAGACAGCCACCCGTCTAGCGGCCGCTCCCTCGGACGGAAAGGCAAGGTCGCCAAGGACTTGAAGATCTCGTGTCTCACGCTGACGGACGTTACAAGTACACACGCTTAGTGTTCCTGCTCTCGGAGCCAGCTTCACTTGGAGAAACCTACCTCCTCTTCCAAAGGAAAAAAGAAAGTACAAAGCCAAACTGTGTCTCTTTTCATCCAGGAAAACAACAGCTTAATTGCCTCAGCCATTTAGTTACCAAATGCAGTGATATGTTCACTAATGAAATGTTTCATGCTATCTGGATCCTTTGAGGGGAGAAAGGAAAGAAAAGCTCACCCCAATCTATAAATCAAGTTGAGTAATTTCTGTTCCCTTCTAAGGAAACTTTTTTCTACCCTCTGTGCGTTACATTATCTGTGTGGAGCAGACGGTGGCAGAGGGAAAGGTGATAGCACGCACTAGCGGATTTAATGAAGGAGCTCCAAATACTGTATCAAAATAAATGAAGTGAAAAACTCAAGAGCTCATTCCTGGTTTTTTGTGCGTTTGTTGTTGTTGTTGTTGTTGTTGTTGTTGTTGTTTTACAACCACTCCCAGTGCGCAAACCTTAAGAAGGGACTCATGATGGCGGAGTTGCGAGGTGCCACCCTGACGTGTTTCGTACCAGGAAACAACCAGCCAGCCTCACTACTGTGTTGGATTTCAGGACTTTGTTGAGTCCGGGAGCTGAGAAAGAACGGGAAGGTGGGAGAAGAGGAATCACAACCTTTTCCAAGTCCAAGTTTTTGCCTCAGATTCCTTAGAGGGCAGAAGACAGCTCCCTGGGAGTGAAATCCTCCTGGATCTGTGGGCGGGGCCGCCTGTGGGAAACGTCCGCCAGGAGACTGCTGCTCGGAAGCTAGGTCCACCGTGACGGGCCCTCGTCGTTCGCTGGCTGGGGCACTGACATCCTTTGCAGGAAGCCCCCCTGGGTGTGGATGTGGGCATGGAAGGGGAAGACTGAGGCGCTTTCTCTGACCGTGAGGGGCCGGCCGCCTGAGTCCCTCTCCAGGAATTCTGATCCTTGTGCAGACGGTGCCAGAGGAAGGGCTGTGGCGGGTCATGCAGCCAGGACAAGGGTGTCCGTGCTTCCGTGACTTCTGCCGAGGCACCTCGCATCCACCCCTTGGATGTCCCCTTGGACGTGTGCTCGTTCCCCATCATTCCTCGCCTTCATTCTCGGAGCCCTGATGTCTTCCCAGGAATGGGTCCATTTCTGCTGTCTGCAGCCAGGAGCCCCACCCACCCCTGGCAAGCTACCTAGAAGAAGATGCCATTTGTTTGCCTCGGGGCAAAAGACACAAGGATTTTAACAGCGTCCTAGGGCTGACAGTGAGGCCATACACAGCAGATTCACTGAGCTCTCGCTATGTGCCCGGAATTGCTCTAAATCATTTTTTATTTCTTATTATAAACTATAGTATAAACTTAGAGAAGTATATTCACTATAAAACAGCTCATTCACTATTACTAATAGTATATTAAAGTAACTAAACCTTAAATTATTTTGTTACTTATTACAGATAAGTTAGTGCTTAATTATTATCAACTCAATCCTTGCAGTCGTAATTCGAGGCGGCTCACTCTTGTCCCCATTTTACAGACTGGAGAACTGACGCAGGGAGACGGTAAAGCCGTTAGTTCCCTGCCCGGGATCAGGAAACAGGCAGAAGGGCCAGCGGCTGAACCCAGGCCGTGTGGCTTTGGCTCTTTCTTGCCTTTTAAGGACCACATTCCGTGGCCTCTCTTGAGGAATAAAATGCCTCTAAGTGCCCCTGCAGATGTCAGTTTATAACATGGTATAATTCTTGGGGCCCCTGGGGGCTCAGTCAGTTAAGTGTTCTACTCCTGGTGGCAGCTCAGGTCATGATCTCACGGTTCGTGAGCACAGAGCCTGCTTGGGATTCTTTCTCACCCACTCCCTCTGCCCCTCTCCCTTGCTCGCTCGCTCTCTCTCTGTCAAAATAAGTAAACAGTTAAAAAACAGTGCTGTCCACAGGGAGCGTATATGATGTTCTATACTAACTTTGCCTCCATTAAAAAACGACCGAGGCTTACTTGGTGAATGAGGTTGATTCGGTGCTGCGGGGGTTCCCTGAGTGACCTCCCCAAACCCAGCGGCTGACCGCAGTCCCACTCCCCTACTGCCCAGGTGTTATCCCACGGTATCGCGTTGCCTCGGCGGCACCGCAGACTGGCCACATTACTGGTTTGGAAACAGTGGGGAGAGCATTCGCTGCTTTTACCAGCAATCTGGTGGCCGTGTTCCCTCTGTGTAGGTCCTGGCTACGCTTGCTGGGCCCGGTCCCTCTCAAGCCGTACAGAATTTGGACTCCTGTCCAGAGACATCGTGGTAAAGTCACAGCACAGCGCATGCCTTGCTTTGTCATTTTCATATAATTTACAGACCACATAGTAAAACACCTAACCTTTTAACTCAACATGGCACGTGAAATCCAGGAGCCGCGGCGTACTCGAAGTAGTGTTTGAACTCAGAAAAGGTGGTCGTGAGGTATCCAGAGTACCACGCCTTGCAGGAGGCTCGGCAAACTCCGTCTGGGGCGTCCTGTGACCCTGGGCAGGCGGGGCTCCTGGCTACTACTTCCCGTGGCGGAGTGAGAGCCTTTATTGAGTATCACTGTGCCCAGACCCCTGGAGGCCGCTAATGAGAACCTATCCCCACTTCCACTGCGGACTTTGTAACTTGTTTAAGATTCACGCATCAGACCCTTCCCTTCTTCTCCCCCAAGCTCCAGCCTCTGTTCTTCAGGGGACTCCTTAGCCCCCTCTGGCTGCTGCCCCGCAAGCACAGCTTTCTCGGCTTGGCCAGCCTCCTCCTCATCTTGCCGAGTTGGAGATGCAGGTTAGTGCCTTGACCCCAGAAGCCTCCGCTGCAGAGCAAGGGGAAGTAGCAGGCTAGCGTCTAGATGGGCACGCCCACCCCTTTTTATTCTCTAGTGAGTGACGAAGCCCCACAGACAGGTGTATCCATCCACCTCTCTCCTGTTGTGGCAATGACCAAGCTGAGCGAGCCCTGGGCTCAGCCTCGGTGTCTGAAGTGCATGATCACGGCCCAGCCCAGTTAACAGATTGAGGGGCTGCAGGTAACATGATCACTTTTTGCACGGGACGTTTAATCTATGGATATAAATCACCAGGAACACACATGGTCTTCAGCTAAGGTGCACTCAGCTGAATCACTGAGAAGTCACAGCCTCACGTGAACAGCTGAATGCTTTGAAAATAAACACAGACAATGGAGAGATTAAAGTCAGTGGGTCTTAGCTATAGTAGACACACACAGATACACAGTGGGATTGTCATGCTGAGTGTGTGTGTATGTGTGTGTGTGTGTGTGTGTGCGTGTGTGCACGCGCATGCGTGCACGTGCCTCGTGTAGCCGTAGAACAGGGGTTAAGGATGCGGGCTCTGGGGGCACCCGGGCTGATGTCATGTCCTGGGTGAGCTACTGAGGAGCTGGGTGGTCTTGGGCAAGAACCAGGGAGCTTGGAATTCAAGGCCAGGCACTCTGGCTCCAAGCCCTTGCCTTAAACCATTACGCTGCCCTGCGTCCCCGCAGGATAATACGTGGGAAGTCAGGAGACAAATGTCCTTCCCGCCCCACCTCTGATTCCTTCCAGAGCCAAACATAGTTGCCAACTTCTTATGTATCATCCCAGCCATACAGATTTTGATTGAACGGGTGTCTGATCTAGTCCTCACATTTGTACATGTTTGAGTTAACAATAGGACGCCATGTTTCACATCACGCTAAGGTATTCTTCATTTCTTTTCACATGTTTTACGCAAACCCCATTACATAGAGCCGTTCCTGGTGTGCGAGGCGGTGTAGCCACCCCAGCAGAGTGACATCATGCTGGTGAACTAGGGGGTGGGCAGCTCAGCCAAGATCCAGATTGACTTGTCCAAAGCCAACCACCATGTCAAGACCCCCTTTGACGGCGCTGGTGGCAGAGCGGCCCGTCCCTTCCCCAGAAAGCACACTACCAAAGACACCAGGGATCCTAAACAACCCCATAGACCCTACATACCCATGGAGTCTGTAGGACCCTACGTGATACCCAGAAGCCACACTGGTCCTATAGAGACTAGGGGAGTCACCACGGCCCTACTGAGGTGTGCTAGTTAGCTACTGCCGCATCACATCCAAGCACGAATATCTGATGGCTTAAATTAATAACTCTGTCCAGCTCATGAATCTGCGCTGGGCTGCACCTTTCTGCTGGTCTTGGCTGGGCTTCCTAATGTTCCCATGTCAGCTGGGGAGTCAATTGTCAGGTTGACTTCGCTGATGTTGACCAGGCTCTTTGGCGTCCGGGGCCTTGGCTAGGATGATGCAATTGCATCATTGCCTCTACTATTCTACAGGACTCATTCCCCAGCACGCTGGCCTGGGCTTGTTCATACAGAGAGAGGCTTCCAAAGAGTGACCGAGAGTGGGGCTCTGAAGACCTGGCGGGGGGGATGGCACCGTGTCACCTCCACCAAACGGAAAGACTGGCCCAAATTCAAAGGGTGGAGAAATAACACTCCACTCCTTGATAGACAGAGCTGCAAAGTCACGTTGGAAATGGCGTGTGCACGGGGAGAAGAATTGGAGCCCTTTTCTGCAGTCGGTTGGTCACACCAGTAGAGTAAGTGACCCAGGACTCTTGCAGCACTTCTGTGTCTATAGGTGGCCTGGGCGCCCAGCCTGGCGTCGGGCGCCCCATGGGTGTCATGGCCGGTCCCCTGTTGACATTTAGGCTGTCCCAGTGCTTTGTTGCTTCCCAGAGCTCTGCGAGAAATATCTGCACGTCTCCATCTGTCTTTGTGCAGACGCGCAGGTCCAGCTATAGGATCAAACACCTAGTGTGCTTTGAAGAAGGAATCTTCTCTTCTCTGCGGCGGGGGTGTCATTTGGCGAGATGTCTGAATAACTACATGCGGGCCCCACACAAGACCAGAGCTCCTTGAGACTGGCTCTGGGAAGCTCATTCAGCATCAGAGGCGGCGGAGCTGGGCCAGCGGCCATCTCTGCACCCGGCGCATCTACGCGGTACAGCTCTACAGTAGTTTGCGTGGGCCCCCTGAGCGCGTCCCCGAGTGCGCCTCCCAGATCTCCCCCTGCCACGCCCGTGGAGCGAAGGGCTGCATTAAATCAGATCCCTGCCTGATGGTTCAACACCACAGAGCACCCCGAATCCAGCCCCGCAGGTCAGTGCTGCTGTTGAAGAAGAAAATTCCTCACCCATCTCTGACCTTGGGAACGAGCCCAGCGCGTGCACAAGAATGCCAAATGCTAAGAGGAAAGCTATTGATCAGGCCTGGAATGAGTAAAGATGATGGGGAGTCGTACACGCTTATTAACGACGGGGGGGGGGAGGGGGCTGGCACTGGGGTTTCTGGCATGAAAACAAAAGGGCAGAGAGGGAAGGTAAAGAATTGGAATATAAAATCTCAGAGTTGGAAGGCTGCTTCCCAAACCCAGCCATCTATCAAAATCAACTGAGGGAAGCTTTTAAAAATACCAACCCCCAGGCTCTGCCCCAGATCCACTGACTTGATGTTTCCTAACGCTCCTAAACGCTCTCCCAGTAGATTTTGGGACTTGCTGACAAGGCCCAGGGCCATCATCCATGCCCGGACATCCACGAGAGATGGACCTGGACATACTTCCGATGATGGTACTTCCTGTTTACTGAGCACTTACTATAGCCAGGAGGTGGGCTTCATTCCCCATCCCTCCTCCCGTCCTATGCTGTGTGTGTAATTATTATCCCTACTTTCCACGTAAAATGACTGACAATCAGAGACAGGAAGTGGACAAAGGCCCAGGGCTGAGGCGGCAGAGCACAGGTTCACACCACAGACGATGTGATCCCAAAGCCTGTGCTCTCCTTGTCCCTAATTGTGTCTTCTGTGAGATGGGGTGGCAGTAACAGGCAGCTCAGACCCTTCCCGCAAGGCCCCAAAGCCTCACTCGTAGCCCGTGGACTTTACTGCAGTGCACGAGGGTGTGCCTTTCCAAGGAAAGATAAGGCCGAGCAACTTTTCTTACAACCTCGACCTCTTCTAGGTTCCCCTGCCTCTGGGGAGCACAATAAAACACACAGGTGTGTATAAATATAAATAATATAGAAATATACTTATGTGTATGTGAAGATATATACATAATGTGTGTGTGTGTGTGTGTGTAGAACACACAATCATCTCCGCACATATCCAGCCAAGGTAATGTAAATTCACAGGCCTTCTTGGCCTTGCCTTTGGGAGACCCCGTGAGATGGACTCTCTGAGAGGTGGTATGTCAGGGCCTGGGCAGAGATTACCCATTTCCCCCCGAATCCATTCTTCCTGCCTTCCTCTTGATTAAAGGACCTCCCAAACTTGAGCTAGGCACATGGCTGCCTGCGTGGTGACACTTCCCAGTGTCCCTCGCAGCTCAGGGTGGATGGGCACGAGTCCAGGCTAAGGGTAGGTGAGTGGAAGAGAGGTGTACAGCTCCAAGGTCATGTCCATCTGAAGGGAAATTACTCTCTCCTCTCTGCCTTTTACTTCTCCCCATAGGCCGGAACAGGGGCTCAGATTCGGTGGAGGGGCAGGAATTTTGCTGCCCATGGGACACTTGGAAGTGTCTGGAGACATTTTCCACTGTCACAACGAGGAGGGGTCGTGACAGGTGCCTGGTGGGCAGAAGCCGACGGCACAGGAAAACATCCTTCAATGATCAAAAAATTATGCGGCCCCAAAACATTGATAATTCTGAGGTCGAGAAAGGATGTAGTGAATGTATTTTCTTTTTCCTAGAAGCTTAGCTTGTACCCTGATGTGGGACTTTATCAAAACGTAAGGCATCAGGTGGGGGCCTGGGGCCTCAGTCAGCTAAGCGTCTGACTCTTGATTTCAGCTCAGGTCATGATCTCCTGGTTCATGGGATCAAGCCTCACATCAGGCTCTGTGCTGACAGTGCAGAGCCTTCTTGGGATTCTTTCTCTCCTTCTCTCTGCCCCCATCTCTGCCTCTCTCTCTCTCAAAAATAAATCAATAAACATTAAAACAAACATAAGGTATCCGAGATCCCAAGTGACTGTGGCCTGGATGTCATTCTAGAACAGACATGCCCTGTTACTATCAGGAAACACGTAACAAGAAGATCCGTCTTTTTCAGGTAGAATGTTTGATTGCAGGCAAGAAACTGACTCTTATTAATACAAGCAAAATATAATTTTCTGGAAGACCACTGGATGCTCCCTACTTCACTGGAGAGAGAGGAAACAGGCGGGAACAGGGCAGCTTGGGAGACTGGGAGCAGAGACAGCAAGG
Organism: Hyaena hyaena; assembly: GCF_003009895.1. Classification (NCBI taxonomy): domain Eukaryota; kingdom Metazoa; phylum Chordata; class Mammalia; order Carnivora; family Hyaenidae; genus Hyaena; species Hyaena hyaena. The sequence goes on from NW_024080975.1 coordinate 548,022, forward strand.
ACCCAAGCGGGGCACGCGGGGTGAGCGGCTCCCGACGGGAAGGGTGCATTTCACCAGCCCCTTCCGTCCTTGGTCACTGGTTTGAGAGGTAACAGCCCAAGAGAGCGTGGGCCTGGCTAAGCAAGCCTAGAGTGTGGGCGCTGGGCCCCCAGGAGTGGTAGAAAGGCTCCGGGTCAAGGGGCGTCCAGGTGATTTGACTTCTGCACAGGTCGGCCACCTGTCTTTACTGTCCCACCAAGGGTGTGCACAACTACGGTCATCCCCAAGTAATCTGGAGTCACTAGGAGGTTGGACGATATGGTAGCCCTGACCAACGAGCGCTGGGTGCGAAGGCAGGAGACAAGGTTCCAACCCTGGCCACTCACAGGTCATGTGACTCCGAGAAAACTCCTTTGACTGTTTTGGTCTGAAGTTCAAGACCAGGCTCTCTCTCAATCCGTCTCCATCTGCCCAAAGTGCTCAGTCCCACTCAAGCAAGGGTGCAAGGTGCTTAATGGCCGCTGCTGCTACGTATCGTCATTGCCAAGATCTATATATCGACAGGTCTGGCTCCAGCTGTTTGTCTGTACAATTGTACATAAAAAAAATGGACAATTTTAATTACACGCATTGATTATGACTCAGTTATTTGAGGAACATTTAGACGGGCTGGGTGTAATCTTCAAAGCCTTCATATACTTTAAAGCATCTCAGAAATTGGGAAGAGACTGACTATTGTGCTGTGAGTCACCCAGGCAGCCAGAGACGCAGTGATGGGGTCTCCTCGCCCCTTCCTCCCTCACGGAAGGTCCCCAGGTTGAACGCCCGATGCTCATCGATCTACTTGGTGAATGAGGAGCAGAGCCAGGAGCCGACCACAGAACTTCAGGGCGTCCAATTCTTCATTCTCTGAAGCAGCAACTAGAGCTTACTTGGCATTGGTTGCTCTTTCCTGCTCTCCATCCATTCCCCTTTTCTTATGGAAATAAGAATGTTTATACCTGAGTTTTCCGTGAGGAATTTCATGTGATTTGGATGGGGAGGATTCAACCCATTCCTGAGGAGTGGGTAAGGGTCAAAGTCTGGCCTGTGGAAGATTTCCATTATCCCCTGGTTATCTGGCAAGGACGGGTACCTAACTCAAACCACATCAATGACTCCATTTCTGGATTCTTGTTGAAATCACTGGGAGAGAGACAGTCCCTTTCCTTGGTGGCTTTCTGAGCAGTTGGGTATAAGCTCATCACTATGGAGGCCATTTTTGTTAGTAGTTGGACAGAGCCTACAGATGACAGCTGTGATCTCCAGTCTCCAAGATGGCCCTCTAAGATTATTTTTTTAAGTTTATTTATTTATTTTGAGAGAGAGAGAGAGAGAGGCAGAGAGGGAGAAAGAGAGAGAGAATCCCAAGCAGGCTCTGAGCTGTCAGCACAGAGCCTGACGCAAGGCTCAGACTCACAAACCATGAGACCATGACCTGAACTGAAATCAAGAGTCAGAAGCTCAACCACCTGAGCCCCCCAGATGCCCCGCCCATCTGTGATTCTTACCTACAGGCATTCAGGGCCTTGTGTGGTTCCCTCCCATACTACATACAACTAATCTGTGTAACCAGGATACCAGAAACGATGGCATGTGACCTCCAGAGCTGGGTCAGGACACCCACCACGGCTTCCTTCTGGCTGCCTCTTGGCTCTCCGGCTCTGAGGCAAGCTGACCGCCATGCTGTGAGGTCACGTGAGCAAAATATTAGCAGAGTTGAATGTTCAAGGCTTTCCAACAAGCACTAACTTTCCAGACAAGTAAGCGGAGCACCCCAAAGTGTATCATCCAGCCCCAAACTGACAGATGCCCGCAGCCTCTGCCTACGTCATGACAGACCCTGAGCCATAATCCCCCAAGGGACTGCTCCCAGATTTCTGACCCTCAGAAATCTCGATGCGTAATAACTGCATTGTGCGAGCTGCTAAGGTTTGGGGTAGTGGTTATGCGGCAGTGAGTAATGAACACACATCGTTAGCTTGGGCAGAGAAGCACCCAGCCTTGGGGAACGTGGGTCCGGCCCCATCAAGCGCTCACTCACACCCTCCCGCTCCTCACGATGGATTGGTTTCTGTCTGCTTCCGTGGGGGGAGAGAGTCAGCCCTGATTCACCGAAACTCCACTGGGGGACTGTTTGGAGCACAGGCTCATTATTTAACCCATGTGCACGCCCACGCGCGCTCTCTCTCTCTGAGCCACAGTTATTTTCAAATATCTTAAGGAGAACACTGAGTTTTGCATATTCCTTGAGGCTTTTCAAAACTGGGAGGATTTAGATTTTGTTTACTTATCCATGGGAAAAAGTGTAATTTGGGACGCCTTCTTGCTTCTAGGTGGCTGAGCTCTGCCCCAAGGGTCCCTCCAGGCCGGCGCCTCTCCTCCCCGCAGTGAATTGTAGGTGACAGTCGCGGCTGGCAAGATGTCCCTTGGGGACGTAGAGACCCACACTGGGTGGCAGGAGGCACCTCATCGGTGGCACTGACGGCGGTCGGTGGTGCCCGCCCACGGGCAGCATGGACGTCACGGCAGGCGGAGCCCAGACTCACCCTGAAGAGTGGAAGCAGGTGGATCCTTTGGGAGCAATGAAAGTTTTGAAATATCAGTGGGGTACTGAGCTTAATCCGGTGACTTGAGAGTTATTCTTGGGTCTACATTTTCCTGATTGTGGGGAAGACAGAAGCGCTAAGAGAAAAACGAGGGTCTCATCTTCCAGGACGCCTGTGTACATGCTGGGAAGGGAAAAAATTCCCACTTTCACTGGTGTCCACGTCTTCTGGGGAGCAGCGCGCCCTTCCCGTTTGAAGGCTGGAAGACCTCGGTCTGTTTTGTTGCGGGGCCACAAGGTTCAAGGAGGTGGCCGGCTGGGCTGGGTGGGAGCGAGTGCCAGGCTCACAGCCAGAGAGGACGCCCCCCGAGCCCCCTAGGGTCCTCCAGGGCCGGTTCTAGTCGGCCGCCTTCGCCGCAGGCTGCTGGCGTTCTTGCTCCAACGGCGTCCTGTGTTCATGCCAAGAAGAGCTTGCTGCTTGGTGACGGTCCCGTGGCCACCCCTGCGGGGTCGCTCCCACCATCTTAACGAGGCGGCCAGGTCCTCTCGCGGGGCCGCCTCGCCCGCTGTAGTGGAGCAGAAAGCACACACTCAGCCGTGGGGCTTGGCTGGGGTCACGGGGAGGCGCGGGCGGCCGGTGAGAGCCGCTGGGGCGCAGGTGTGAGAAGCAAGGCGTCCGCAGACAGCAGCGGCACCAGCCAGATATGGGACGTGGGGTCCACGGAGGTCCTTTCGGGCAGAGCCCCAGTTCTGCTGTCAAAAATGTGCGGCGGGGGCTTTGAGGGGTGCCAGGCCACGTGACACCCTCTCCACATTGTAGGTGGTGAACTGAGGCTCGGGGTGGCGACGGGACCGTGTCCATCCCCTGGCTCTATTACAGGGTCACACATACTGAGAAGGGAGCAGCCCCAGCTGTCCTCTGAGTGGCTGAGGCCACCCCGAGGTCTGAGCCTGGAAGTCCGTCCGCGTCGGCTCCTCGGAAGGAGCGGGAGAGCCCTGTCCTGTTCCCTGACCAGCGGTGGAGGGGCAGCTGTAGGGGCGACATGTCACCTGCGCCCCAAGTCCCCACGCGGCTCCAGCGGGCCGGTGGGGTGGGGCCGGCGGTGCGGCTGGAGCACCAGCCAGCGCACAGGCCATCGGGGGAGAGCTGGGCTCTTGGGGGACACTGTCACACGCAGAGCAAACAGGGACAGTCCTCGCTGACTAATTAGCTCACAGCGGTGAGGAGAGGCAGACAAGTGGGTCCCCAGTGTCTTCCCCAAGTTGGTACCAGAATGAAAGACTAGGCCTCCCGAAAACACCGCTCTCTCTAGATGCTGCCTTTGTCCGGCTCTTCCAGGCTCCGCCCACAGGGCCATCAAAGTCGTGCAGACCCCGGGGGGAGGGGCGGGGAGGAAGAGCCTGGTCTGGCAGCAATCCAGTCCCCTCCTCCTGCCCTGGGAGCTCGGGCCTCCGCATGGGGTCGGCTCTCAGGACGCTGGCCACTCGCTCCGTGAGCCCAGCAGCATGTGATACGTTGCATCAACCACCTTGCTGCTACATTAATAATGAAACTGTAACCGCAGGGATGTAACAGAACACAGGCTCATTCGTGTCAAGAAGGGGAGGGTCGGGTCAGTGCTCTCTGGATGGGGGGGGGGGAGTGTCCAGTCTGCTCTGACTTGTGCTCCGTGTCAGCATGTGGCTTCTGGGTCCCCGCGGCAGGATGAGACAGAGTATGGAGAACTCACGCCGTCTCTTCACTACCCGCGTGGGGAGCGCCACCTGTCCCCACTGTTCCTAGTCCTTGCCAGTGCCAGTCACGTGGCCCCAAGGGCAGGGCAGGGCAGGCTGTGACCGCCCAACTCCCCCATGGCCCCCACATGTCCAAGTGCGTGGGGGCCAGGAGGAGGAAGGGAGCCCCTGCCTGTCCGTGGGGACAAGAAAGAGCCAGAGAAGAACTCTCTGTCAGCAGCCCCTGCAGATACGGATTGGATACAGCACAGCTCACAGGACACGCAGACGTCCGTCCAGGGAGGTTAATCTGGGAAGGAGGGAGACCCTGAACTCATACCATGCTTCATTCCCAGGAGCTCAGACCCTCAGAGCCAACCGGCAAGGTCTCTACAGACAGAGACGAGAAGCAGTATCGTCATCTGTGTGTCTCCCGAGGGCTGGAATGGCAGCTTGCTCTTCCTTCCCTTGAAGTCCAAATTTGGACTTCCCTATTGGCCCCGAGGAAGATGCTGGTGTCACATCCATACGGTGCAGCAATTAGATCCTATTTTAAAATTCCCCTGGTTGTAGTTTGGTTTCCTGGCTCCCACTAAGTGACCAACTTAATTTACTAGACCATGTCTGTATCACCCCTGATCTCTAAGCCATTCACTGTCCATCTGTCCTCCCGTCCATCCATGTAAACATACAAATATCCATCCAGCTATCCAATCATCTGTCCATCTGTCCTTCCTTCTCCCATCCATCCACCCATCTATTTCCTATCCATCCAACCATCCAATCATCCATCCATCCATCCACCTACCTATCCACCCAAGCAAGCACCCATCCACATCACATCTGTCAATCCATCCAACCATCCATCCATCCATCCATCCTTCTGCCCATCCACCCATGCAAACATACCAACATCCATTCAACCATCCAATCATCTGTCCATCCATCCACCCATCCACCCACCCACCCATCCACCCACCCACCCATCCACCCACCCATCCATCCATCCATCCATCCACCCATCGATCCACCCATCGATCCATCCACCCACCCACCCACCCATCCATCCATCCATCCATCCATCCATCCATCCATCCATCCATCCTTCTCCCCAGTCATCCCTGCAAACATACAAACATCCATCCAAACATCTGTCCTTCTATCCATCCATCCACCCTCGCCCCCAATCCATCTATCTATCCAGAAAATGCTTATTGACGCTGACTCTTGCTAGGCATGGCTATATCACAGGGTATATAGCAGAGAGTAGGTCAGACTAGGTCCTTACTCTTCTGGGAAGATAATCTATGAGGGAAGACCCAACAAACAAGAAAGAAAATACTTAGAAAGGACCCTCCAGAGTGCTATGGAAGGCATGATAGGTGGAAGAGGGGATGTGGGGGGGGGGGCAAGTGGGGTACATGAGGCTGCTCTTAAGACGGTCAGAGCAGGCAGGCCTGTGGAAGGGCCAGAGGAGCTGGGCCCCAAATGATGAGGAAGCAGCAAGGACAGAGGCTCTGAGGTGCCGATGAGCCTGTTTGTGGGAGAATTGGATTGAAGGAGACCAGTGAGTCTGGACTCGGTGAGAGAGGGGCAGAGGCTGGGTGAGCACGGGGCGACGGGAAACACCACATCACTCTGGGCCTGTGGGCCACAGTCCCGACTCCGGACTCCATTCGAGGGTGTGTGGGCGGCCCTGGAGGGTTTTAAGCTGGGAGTGACATGATTGATGTTTTAAAAAGGTCACCCTGTTAATTTTCATTTAGCAAACAGTGAACTGTCTACTTAGTAGATTCCTCTAAGAGCCATGAAATGCTCAGAGGGAGCAAAGTAGAGCAAGGGAGGAGCTCTTTAAGTTAGAAACCAAATGGTGGCCAGGGTGCTTTGAGCCTATTAGCATGACTGGTAGATCGACCTGATGGGGCATCGGGGAAAAGAGGCTGTGGGAAATCCAGTCTGGCTGACCAGGAAAGAGGGGCGACATGGAGAGCGTGTGGCCCCCATAACCAGCCAGAGAGCGGAGGGTGTCTACACTCTACACACCATAAGACCCTGGGGGCCCCCAGCCAGGGGGCGGAGGGCGTCCACACTGCACCACACAGGTTACCCCCTTCCTCAGCCTGGCCCTGGATGGCCTGGGGTCCTGCATTCGGTTCCCATGTGGGGCGCCGGGAAAGGCCAGGGAGTCGCAGCGTGGGTTGCTTTGCAGGAGCTGACCTGTTCTTAAGCCCAAAGTCTTGACTTTCCTCTTGGAACCCGTCCCTTCTCTACTCCGAGTCCCTGTGCTTTAGGTGGGGACTTAGTCCTTCCCCTGCGCCAGCTTCCAAGCCTGGAGGGAGACACCCTGAGCGAGGCCTGGGTCACTGCATCCTGCAGGTGACAGGTTTCATTTCGCTTCGGCTGGTGACCCGAGCTGGCCTACAGAGGACAACTGAGTGACTTTTTCTGAAGGCATTGGGACAATTACTTTGTAACTGTCATGCCTTTGCTGGGAAGTAACAAGGCTGGACCTTCCGAGCCCCCGCGTGGGAGAGCTCTGCCTGAGGGTGCAGTCACATAGGAAGGTGCAGGCTGGGGCTCGGGGAGGGAGAGACCCGCGATCCCGCGTCAGCCACCCTGGGGGGCGGATGTACTCCCGGAATGATAAATTCTGTGCCTTTCCCTATTTATTTTTCCTTTCCGAAGTCCAGTTAGAAGATTTTGAAATATCATTTGTGATAAAAAGATTCTCACTAAAGCGAACATCAGGACAGGACTCCTTCCCCCCTAGGGGACTACTTTGTCCCTGGAGTGGGTCGTGTCCCTCCCCCGACCCCCAGAAGGTATACTGAAGTCCTAACCCTCAGAGCCTGTGAATATGACCTTGTTCGGAAAGAGGCTCTTTGCAGATGCTTACCCCTGAGGTAAGCTGCGGTCGTGCTTGCGTGGGGTGACTGCAGCCCGTGGGACAGGGAGAAGGCGGTGCGGGGACAGGCTGTCACCAGGACCACAGAAGCCAGGGAGGAGGCGTGGCCACAGCCCTCAGGGGGAGCCAAATCTGCCAACGCCCTGATTTGGGGGCATGTGGCCGCCAGAGCGATGGGGCAGTCGGCTCCCGTTGTATGAAGCTCCCGGGTTATGGGGGCTGTTACGATGGCCCCAAGGGAATGAACACCTTTCCCCAGAGTCACGTAGCCTGTGCGGCGCTCCCGTCCACACACGTAGGGCACCACAGTAGTGTTCTTTCCCGCATACCCAGCAGCGGGGCCAGGGGTGGACGCAGGCACACGGCAGAGAGGAGGCCGTTTTGCCCTGAGCAGGAAGGAGCCCACTGGTCCAAGTCAGACTTCCATGAGACCTCCGGCCACACCTCCTCCCGTCCCCATCTCTCCGTCACCCCTCGGTCACTCCCGGCCCAAACCCAGGCCCTCGATGACCGCAGGACTAGGGGCGCCTCCCGGTTCACCCCCGTCGCGCCAGAGCCCCTCCGGCTGCTGCTACCGCGGCGGTGGGGGAGGGGAGGGTGTCCCCAGGAAAGCGCGAATGACCACACCTGGGAAGTGACAATCAGGGCAGTGAATTCCCAGGTCCGAGCCTTCCCAGAGGGAAACGGATACGTGCCCCCTGGCACTTCTAGGGGATCCCAGAACAGCCCCGCTTGCAGAGTGGGTGTGAACAGGGGGTCAGGAAAGGCTGTTGTAGACGCATTCGCGGGAGCCTGGTGGGCCGTGCCGGCCGCCGGGTTGGCCTGTGTTGCAGTCGGCTGCCCTCAGTGTGCTCGCAGGTGTAGCTGCTGGGCCGCTGGCCAGAGGTCACTGTTACGGGTCAAAGTGCACCCCCCAAATTCACACATTGAAGCCCTGACCCTCAGTGGGGGATGGGACCCTATTTGGAAATGGGCTCCTTACAGAGGCGCCTGGTGTCCTGGTAAAACGGGGAATCTGGACAGACACACGCACCGCGCACGCGGAAACCGTGGAAGCCCAGAGATGCGGAAGACGGCCAGCAGATGAGCAGGGCTAGAGAGGTCACCCCTGGGATCCGGCACTTCCAGCCTCCAGACTGGGAGACCGGAAGGTTCTACCGTCCAAGCCTGGGTCCTGGGCGAGGAAGGCAGCCTAGCAAAGCGACGGCCCTGACGGCAGGTGGCTGGTCACCACGTCTGGGGCACTGAGGAGCCACGGGAAGCCATGACCTTCAGGAGGCGCACGGGTGACCCTGGATCGTGTTGCCCCAGGGCTGGGCCTCAGTCAGCAGCTGGGAAACTCCCCGGCTCGAGGGGGCCCCGCGGGGGCAGAAGTGAGGTGCAGGGGGTATGAGGGACACCGGGCAGCAGCACTTTATTACAAAAGACACCTGCGGAAAAATCACTGTCAAGACTTCCTGAATTCTGGGCACACAGGTCGCATTTCAGGCTGTGTGGGGACGGTGTCTGGACACCAGTGGTCTGTTTTCCTGGGGGACCCACAGGGCCATTATTCTCTCTTCCCCAGAGCAATATGCTATTCTTTTCCCTAATGGCCTTGGGAACACACCACTTCCCTCTGCCTATGTTTGCTTTTCTCACTTTTGGGTAGAGACATGACCAGGGAGAAATATTCCTTGATGCCGGGGAAAGTGGTGGCGCAGATGGTGACTCTGGGCCAGGGAGAAAATCTGGGTGTCCTGCCTGGAGGCGGCAGTAGCAAATCCACTGTTTCCAACTGGGGCCAGGTTGGGTTGTCAGCCCCATTTGGCCAACGTGTCTGAATTCTCAAAAAAAGATAAAAATCCAGATTTTAAAAGTGCAATGGCCGAAGGGTCTAGGGTCAGCTGTCTTCATCTGTTCTGTGTCTCACGGTCCTGTTTACAACGGAGGATGATCTGAAATGTATCTCGAGGTTGTCTCCCCGCCCCCACGGGTGGGACATCCCGTCATGTCTACTGCTCCATCCCCTGTGCCTGCAGCAGTTTCTAGCACATAGTAGGTGCTCAGTAAATACCAGGTGAGTAAGTAACCGGTCCATCCTTTGATGCTGTTGCATGAATACAAGAATTTCATGCAACTTTTTTTTTCCGTGGAATGGCCTTAGGGCTGCATTTGACTATTAGGGGGATCGAAAAATCACGCTTTTTCGTTCAGCGCAGAGCCACGGCGGGCGCCCCTTGGGAAACTGACATCTGAATGTACGCGTGAGACCCAAAGAAAGGACAGAGCAATTTTCCCCGCTGCAGCCCAGAGGGAGCAGGGCTCTGCGCTCGCCTGCCACGGTCCTCACTTACCACCATCAGTCAGCAGGCTTTTAGCGGGGAATTGCACGTGTGATTTATTTGAAAATCCTTTCGGGTCCTGAAGGAGAGACACTTAGTACACAATGCACTTTGTCATCATGTGTCAGCATCGTCTCCATGCAGAGAGCCACATTACACCGTGTAAGAGTGTAATTGGATTGTGCTGGGACCCTTCCATCTGCATTTTCATTTACCAGAAGCCGCAGCGTTTGGAGAGCCGGCCGCACTGACGCGGGGCCCGCGGAGGGGTCGGTGTGTGGGAAGACAAAGGACACAGCCATAAAGCCGCTGAATGCAAACTTTATATTTACAGTCAGTAAGTTTATAAACATATATTACATCCTTACGGTCTACAATACGTTCTGCAGGGAGACGGATCCGAGCGCGGGCAGCGGCTGCTGTGTTGAACGACATCACGTGGGCAAAAATGGGAAGAAATATGAGGAGGCTACTGAAAGCAAAGCCCCGTCCCCGGGAAAGGGTGACGATTCAATTGTCCAACCAGACAAGGTGAGTGGGCTTGGGGACAGGAGCTCACGGCTGCTGGGATCCCGGTCTTAGAGCAAATGGGGAGCACCTCAGTCGGGGGGTGCTAAGGGGGGGAGGGGGGGCTGGCAGAAACAACACCCATGATCTAAGGAGCCTTCAGTTATAAGCACTGGTGAAGGGGGGG